>NW_006399934.1:4791272-4795279 GCF_000299155.1 Elephantulus edwardii
CTTGGTAATTTTATAGTTATAACAGCCTAATTGGTACAAAGAAAAGGCTCCCATAATGTCAAGAAACCACCAATCCACATCAGCTATTATGAAAAAACAAAATAACCCTTCTCCTAAAAAAACAGACCCAATGAATACTCCGGATAGAGAGAACCAGAAGAAATCTGTTGATGTAAAGTTATTTGATCAGCTATAGAAAAATATGTATATGTGGGAATATCAATGAAAATCAGTAAGAAAGCAAATACTTCAGAGATGACAATCCATAAGAAATATATGGATGAGGAGAAACTTTAACAGATACAGATGAAAATACAAAGGATGGAACAAAAAAAATTGATAGAATAGATAAAGAGGTACAAGAAATTTTAAAAAAATCATCAAAAGATAGAGAGGATACAGTCAACACAGTACCGGAAATAATAGAAAAGCAATGAAAATGCATCTAGAATACTAAGACTGAAATGGCAGAAGTGACCAACATGCTGGTAAGACAAAAAAGCAGAACTGAAGAGATGGAACAGAGAGTTTGTGAGCTGGAAGACAAGAGCCTCACTAGAAACATATTTGAAGAAAAATCAGAGATGAGACATAAAGAAAATGAAGAAAATATTAGAATTATGTGGGATGAAATCAAATGGAATAACATACATATGATTGGAATTCCAGAACATGGAAGTGACAGGGAAATGACTGAGAACACTGTGGAAGAAATACTAGAAGAAAACATCTTAGGTATTTTGAAGAATGGGGAAATCCACATTAAAGAAGCACAGAGAACACTAAATAGACTACCCAAAATATCATAGTTAAATTCTCAAAATTAAAAGATAAGGATTGAATTCTAAATGCAGCATAAGAAAATCAAATAGTTACTTACAAAGGGGAAACAATTAGATTAAGTTCTGATTTCTCAGCAGAAACCATGCGTGCTAGAAGGCAATGGGATGCCATAAACAGAAACTTGAAAGAACAATTGGCAGCCAAAGATCCTTACCCAGCAAAGCTCTCTATCAGATTCAAAGGGGAAATTATATTCTTTGCAGAGAAAAAGGACCTTAAGGAATTTGTGAAAACAAGATCAAAACTACAAGAAATTCTAAGTGAAGTCCTACACACAGAGATGTCAAAAGGAAAGTGAATGAACCATAGTAACCAGAAACAGCAGAAAAGAAACACGGCAAAATAGCAAAAGTAAACCTTGACCTGACAATAATCACACTTAATGTGAACAGAATAAATGCACCAATTATGAGAAGAAGAGTAGTAGAAAAAAACCCCAAAGCCCATCAATATGTTTCCTACAAGAGACACATCTAAACAAGGAAGAGAAAGACAGACTCAAAACCGAAGGCTGAGGGAAAAAATATACCAAGCAAATAGCAACCTCAAAAAAGCAGGAGTGGCAATACTAATGTCTGATAAAATAGATTTCAGAATGAAAACCACCATCGAAGATAAGGAAGGGCATTACATACTGATTAAAGGCACAATAGATCAAGAAGACATAACCTTCATCAACATTTATCCACAAAATTGATAGACCTGTAAAATATATAAAACAAGAGTTAACTGAGTTGAAGAGAGAAATAGATAGCACCACAAAAGTGGTTTGAGATTTCAACACACCACTATCACCAAAGGATAGGTCAACTCAAAAGAAACTCGACAAAAATGCAGAAGATCTAAACTATACAATCAGACAACTCAAACTTGTGAGTGTATTCAGAGTACTGCACCCAACTAAAAATCAATTTACTTTCTTCTCAAGTGCACATTGTACATTCTTCAGAAGTGATCCTATATTAGGACACAAAGCAAGCCTCAACAAATTAAAAACCACTGAAATAATGCAAAGTATTTTGTCAGACCATAATACCATAAAATTAGAAATTAACTACAGAAGAGTAAAGCTTACAAAAGCACCCATGTGAAAACTAAGCAACTCTCTGATTGGGCTAGAAAATAAATGATGAAATAAAAAAAGTTCCTTGAAACAAATGATAATGAAAATACAACTTACCAAAACCTCTGGGACACAGCTAAGGCTGGTCTCAGGGGGCCATTTATAGCAATAGGTGAACACATAAAAAAGGAAGAAGAAGAACCAGAAAAGGATAAAATAGATAAATGGGACCTTCTAAGAATTAAATCCCTATGCACATCCAAATACTTCTCCAACAGGGTAAAAAGGGAAGCACAGACTGGAAAAAAGTATTTGGAATGACATGTTAGATAAGGGACTTATATCTAGAATTTATGAAATATTTGAGCACCACAACAAGATTAAGGTAACTAATCCTATTGAAAAATGGGTACGGGATATGAACAGACACTTCACCAAAAAGACATTCAGATGGCTAACAAGCACATGAAGAAATGTTCAAAATCCCTAGCTCAAAGAGAGATGCAAATCAAAACAACTATGAGATATCATCTCACCCCAGTCAGAATAGCAAAATTTAACAGAACAGCAAACAACAAATGCTGGTGATGTTGTGGAGAAAACAGAACCCTTATTTGCTGTTGGTAGGAGTGTAAAATGGTGCAACCACTATGGAAGGCTGTATGGTGCTTTCTCAAAAAGTTGCAAATAGAAATACCATTTTAGGGGAGCTCTGGTGGCCTAGTGGCAAGAAGCTGCATTGCAATCCTGGAGGTTCGAATCCACCAGATGCTCTGCTGGAGAAGGAGGGCAATCTCCTCCTGTACCAGTCAGATCTGATTTGACTGTACACACACAAACAAGAATAAAAGAAATTTTTTTAAAAAAAGAGAAATACCATTTGACCCAGCAATTCCAGTACTGGGAATTCACCCTAAAGAAACCATAATGGCCAGCAGGCAGATATATGCACACTCATGTTTATTGTGGCTTTGTTTGCAATAGCAAAGAGCTGGAAACAACCCAAGTGCCCATCAACAAGAATGAATAGAGAAGCACTGGTATATTCACACAATGGAATACTATGCAGCACTGAAAAACAAGGAAATATTATGCAAAATGGATGACCCTTGAAGACATTATGCTGAGTGAAATATCTCAGTCACAAAAGGACAAATATTGCATAGGGCCCTTGTTGCAAAACAGGACTGACATCACAGTTGAGGGAAGACAGAAAAGCAGGGGAGAAATGATGTATATTGCATTGAAACAGATGATGGAGAAAATGGTTTAAAAGGGTATTCTTGTCATTACAGAAGTCCAGAGTGAAGGTGTCATAGTGTAGTGGACTTGGGAAGAGGGGCTGCATAACAATGAAAGAGGTTGGGTTTTTGGTTTCCCCCCCTTTTTTCTTTTCAAGAAGAGTGAATTGAGGGGGAGGGGGTGGGCAGGGAGAAAAGTGCAACAATGAATGACTGGAAACCCTAAGTCTCTGTAAATTTTCATTAAAATTAATAAAAAAAGAATCAATGATCTAACTTAACACCTTCAGCAAATAGAAAAAGATCAACAATCTAATCCTACAACCTCTAGAAGAAAAGAAATTGTAAGGACAAGAGCTAAAATCAATGAGACAGAAAACAGAAAACCAGTTGAAATCATCAATAAGACCAGGAGCTGGTTTTTCAAAAATATCAATCAAATTGACAAACCACTGGCAAATTTAACAAAAGAAAAAAAGAAAAAACACATAACTTGATTAAGAAATGACAGAAGTGACATCACAACAGAAGTAGAGGAAACTAAACCAATAATATCAGAATGCTATGAAAACCTATACTCTGATAAATTTGAAAACCTTAAGGAAATGGACAAATTCCTTGAACTACTTCCCCTGACCATTGACAAGGACAGATATAGAACACTTGAAGAGACATATCATAAAAGAAGAAATTGTTGTTGTTATTATGTGCCGTCGAGTCGTTTGCGACTCATAGCGACCCTATGTACAACAGCCCTAAACCCTACTCTATCCCGTGCCAATCTCATTGCCTCTGACACACCCATCCCGATTACCCCAGTCACTGAATCAATCAACCTCATGGAGGGTCTTCCCCTCCTG
>NW_006399934.1:4795379-4795831 GCF_000299155.1 Elephantulus edwardii
CAATAAGTTTTTTTATTTCCTGGCTACTGGTGTCAAGAGTGTTGACCGTGGAGCCGAGCACACTGAAGCTGTGAATGATCTTTATCTCTTCACCATCTATCCTGATGCTACCGATTGGTCCAGTGGTGAGAAATTTTGTCTTCTTGACATTGAGCCTCAGTCCATATTGAAGGCTGCAGTCCTTGACTGCATGAGGTCCTCCTCAGTTTCAGCAAGCAGGGTTGTGTCATCTGCATAAAGCAGATTGTTGATAAATCGTCCACCAATCCTAATGCCACGCTTCTCCTCATAGAGCCCAGCCTCTCGGATACTCTGCTCTGCATACAGGTTGAAAAGGTATGGAGATAGGACACATCCCTGGCGTAAACCCTTTCCAATTTTGAACCATGCAGTGCTGCCCTGCTTTGTTCTGACAACTGCCTCTTGGTCCAAGTATAGGTTTCGCATTAGCA
>NW_006399934.1:4796959-4797551 GCF_000299155.1 Elephantulus edwardii
TCTGAAATTCAGGTGGTATGAAATTAAAGTCATATTTTGGCTCCTGTGGATTCGGTTTAATTTTCCTCAGCTTCAGCTTGAACTTGCATATGGGTCCTAAAAAGACTTACCCATAAGAAAATCCCTGGGCCAGATGACTTCACAGCGGCCTTCTCCCAAGCATTCAGAGAGGCTATAGCACCTATTCTGCTTAAATTATTTCAAAAAATTGAAAAAGAAGGAACACTTCCAGAGTTATTCTATGAAGCAAGCATAACCGTAATAACAAAACCAGACAAAGATTTAACCATGAAAGAAAACTACAGACTAATATCTTTCATGATATAGATGTTAAAAATGTTAACAAAATCCTAACCAATAGAATATAAAAGCACATAAAAAATATTTTCACCATGACCATGTGAGATTCATAACAGGTATGCAAGGATGGTTCAACATAAGAAAAAATAATATGATTCACTACATTAACAAAGTAAATAAGGAGAACCATATGATCTTATCAATTGATGCAGAAAAGGCATTTGACGAAATCCAACACCCCTTCTTTTTTTAAATTAAATTTTATTAATTTTAATGAACATTTACAGAGATT
>NW_006399934.1:4799130-4801224 GCF_000299155.1 Elephantulus edwardii
TAAGAATCAAATCCCTATGCACATCCAAAAACTTCTCCAATAGGGTAAAAAGACAAGCCACAGACTGTGAAAAAGAGTTTGGTAATGACATGTCAGATAAGGTACTTATATCCGGAATTTATAAAATACTTGAGCACCACAATAAGATAAAGGTAAATAATCCAATTGTGAAATGGGCACAGGATATAAGCAGACACTTCACCAAAGAAGACATTCAGAAGGCCAACAAGCACATGAAGAAATGTTCAAAATCCCTAGCTCTAACTAAGGGAGATGAAAATCAATACAACTATGAGATATGATCTCATCCCAGTAAGAATAGCAAAATTTAACAGAAGAGCAAGCAACAAATGCTGGCGAGGTTGTGGAGAAACTGGAACTCTTATTCACTGTTGGTGGTAACGTAAAATGGTGCAACCATTGTGGAAAGTGGTGTAGAGCTTTCTCAAAAAATTGCAAATAGAGATACCATTTGACCCAGCAATCCCATTACTGGGCATATACCCCAGAGAGATTATAACTGCCACCCAAGCAGATATATGCACACCCATGTTTATTTCAGCTTTGTTTACAATAGCAAAGAGTTGGAAGCAACCTAAGTGCCCATCAACAAACTAATGGATAGAGAAGCTCTGGTATATTCACACAATGGAATACTACACTGTATTGAGAAACAAGGAACTCATGCAATATTATTCAAAATGGGTGACCATGGAGGACATTATGCTGAGTGAAATATCTCCATCACAAAGGGACAAATGCTGCATGGTGCCACTGTTGTAAAATGGGTCTGACATCAGGGTTGGGGTAAGACTGAGAAAAAACTGGATAAATTATGTATACTGTATTGAAACAGATGAGGGAAAGAACAGATATATGATTGAGTATTATGGTTAGCACAGGAATCCAGAATTAAGGTTGCATAGAGAAGTGTACTTGGGGTGGGGGAAGGATGGGGGAATTGTATAATTGTATAATTTTTTTTTTCTTTTCGCAGAGGGGAGTGAGCTGGTGGAGAGGGGTGGGCAGGGAGAAAAGTGCAGCAATGAATGAATGGAAATCCAAAATATCTGTAAATGTTTATTAAAATTAGTAAAAAAGGGAAAAAAAGAATTGCTCCTAATCACTGGCAATAAGAGAGATGCAAATCAAAACCACAGTGAGTTACCATCTCACTCTAGTAAGAGGGGCAAAATTTAACAGGACAGCAAGTAATAGATGTTGGAGAGGATGTGGCAAGAAAGGAACTCTTATACATTGTTGGTCGGATTGTAAAATGGTGCAATCATTCTTGAAGGCAGTTTGGGACTTCCTTAACAAGCTGAACATAGAAATTCCATATGACCCAGCTATTCCACTTCTTAGAATATACTCTGAGAATATGAGAACTGAGGGACAAATGAAGATTTGTACACCAATGTTTAAAGAAGCATTTTCCCACCATTGCAACAGCATAAAATCAGCTCAAATGTCCAACTACAAACGAATGGATTGAGAAATTATGGTACATTCGCACAATGGAACACTATGCAGCACGCAGGAGTAATGATCTTTTAAATTAGTACCTAGTTTGGGAGGGAATGGAGAGCATTATGCTGAGTGAACTAACTCAGCCCCACAAGGATAAATATTATATAAAACCATTATTATAGAATGGGTATAAGGATCCAAGACCGGTGGGAGAGGAATGAGGATGTGCAAGGAGCTGGGGGCAATAATCATGGGGTTGTACAATTTGATGGGAGTGGGATGAATGAAATTGAAAGAAATTGTTCTTAAAGGCAAAGTATTTGAATTTTATACATGAACTAGTTGCTTTTGTTTTTGTTATGTACCGTTCAGTTGTCTGCAACTCATAGCAACCCTATTTACAACAGTCTTAAACCCTACTCTATCCTGTGCCAATCTTGTTGTCTCCAACACACCTACCTCAATTACCGCAGTCACTGAATCAATCCACCTCATAGAGGATCTTCCTCTCTGTGCTGTCCCTCCACCCTCCCAAGCATAACATCCTTCTCCAAGGATAGGTCCCTTTTTGCAACATGTCCAAAGTATGTCAGATGAAACTTCAGAATCCTTGCCTCCAAGGAG
>NW_006399934.1:4802139-4804976 GCF_000299155.1 Elephantulus edwardii
TTTTATTACTATTAATTTCAATGAACATTTACAGAGATTTTGGATTTTCATTCATTCATTGTTTCACTTTTCTTTCTTCCCCCCACTCCCAGTTCACTCTTCTCTTTGGAAAGTAAAAGAAAAATTCCTTCATTGGTATACAATTGCCCCCACACCCCTTCACCCCCACCCTCCATTTCATTTTTAACAATTTCCAAGTTTTGAGCATTCGAGGTACATACATTCCATTTTCTAATTATTAAATGATATTTGTTACTGTTTATCCTCATTTCAAATGACTTTCAATCTGAGCTCTACCACTACACTACTATAACTATTGTCATTCTTCTAGTGTTTATAGTATTTTCAAAGACCTATTATGGACAGAAAGCGATGCTACCAAGCCAAAAGTGGGTGACTTTTAATCTGCGGCCCTTGGGCCTGTCTTTCATTGTTTTTGTTCAAATATTCCTCTAGGTTGTATAGCCCTGGTGTGCTGCAGAGGTAACTTGTGCTTGCTGTGAGGCTGAACACTGTGACACTAATGTGTCAAATGTGTTACTGGTTGGTTACCTAATTCAGACAGTGTGGGCTGAGCTCCCCGATTAAAACAAGCTTGGAAGGAGGAGTGGCATCCACTTCTGTAATAGTTTGCCTCCAGAATCCCAATGAACCTGGAGAGAGGATGAAAGACACACAAGCATTCAGAACTCTCTTCATAGGGTCGCTATGAATTGCCTGCAACTCTATGGCACTTAACAACAACATTATTCAAGAAGTAGATGGCCAATCCTGCTTCCTAGTATGTCTTAATCTGGAAGCTCCACCAAAACCTTTCACAACATCAGGCATTTGCTGCAGATGGTCAAGGACTGTAGTCTTCAATATGAATTGAAACTCAACATAAAAAAGACAAAGATTTTCACTACTGGACCAAATGGCATAATTATGACAGATGGAGAAGAGGTTGAGGTTGTTAACTATTACTGCTTACTTTCCTCCACAATCAACACTCTTTGAACTAACAGTTAGGAAATCAAAAGATGAATTGCACTAGGTGCACCTGCTGTCAGGAACTGCTCCAGAATACTGAGAAGCAATAATGTCAGTCTAGAGACTAAGTTGTGCCTGATCCAGTCCATGGTCTTTGCAACTACTTGCTATGCATCAGAGAGCTGGACAATGACTAAGGATGACAGAAGAGGAATCAATGCTTTTGAGTTGTGGTGCTGGAGAAGAGTCTTGGACTACCAAGAAAACAAATAAGTCTGTGGTGGTGAGGTTGAAACCAAATTTCTTCTTGGAGGGTAGGATTTTGAAGCTATCTTATATACTTTGGGCATGTAGCCAGGAGGTCCTTGGAAAAGGACATCATGCTTTGAAGGGTGGAAGGACGGCACAGAAGGGGAAGACCCTGAAAGAGATGGGTTGATACAGTAACTGGGACATTCCGGGGAGATGTGTTAGAATCAGTGAGAGTGGCTCAGGCCAGAGAGGGTTCAGAGCTGTTTACATAGGGTTGTTATGATTTGCAGGTGACTCAAAGATACAACAACAACAACAACCAGAACAATATCATTCTTGGAAAGCATATGTTTAAGAGAATTTGTATTTTGTACACTTTAATTGAACATCTCTATTCTTGGGAATAATGAAGAGCACAGTTTACATTTTTAGTATTATTTATAACTTTAAAAATTAGAAATAAACTATGTTTACAAAATAAACCACTAAGTTTAAAGCAAAATATATGAAAGTAAAAATTAACAGGGTTGTCTTATCTTCCAAGGTTTCAAAGAATCCACTTTTTATAATGTCTTATCACTTCTCTTTTGAACATTTTATAAAAATCATTTTAATTTACTTTCTCCAACAGGTGTCTATTTTACTCAGGTTTTGATTTGTGTAGGTGTTACTATATTTTGATGTAAATTCCATGGGATGTCATGCATCTATGAACATTAAAACAATAAAGCTATGTAGCAGTGCATTGTTACTGAGAGCATTTGAGTTATAAAACAGACCCATAGGGTGTTCTACGTTGGACTCTTGGAAAGCAGATCATCAAGTCTTTTTTTCCTGCAGAGCTTCTCAGTGTATATGAATAACCAACCTTTTGGTAAGCAACCAAGCTTCTAAGAGTTGCTCCATCAGGGCTCTTTGTAGCAAGAAATCAAATTAGTATGTGTAAAATGAAGAATAAAAATATTTGAAATTAGACAAATTAAGTAAAGACAGTTTATTTTCTTAGATTTGGAACGTGGATTATTGTTTTTTATTGTGATTTTAATGAAAATTTACCTAAAATTTGGATTTTCATTCATGCATTGTTGTACATTTTGGAATGTGGATTATTAGTAGTTTATTTCTTCCTTGCTGTTGTATTGCCAAATCAGAAGAAAAAAATTAAAAAAAATTTTATAACTTTTGATGTGTCTGCATATATGTTTATTCTACATTCATGTGTATTGAGAAGTATGTGAGAATTGTTGGAAAGGTTGGAATTTTATGTTTTTTCCTTTATTTGTAAGAGTGAGTAAATAGCTTTTATTTCTGTAAAGGGAGCATGAGAATTTCATGAAGAGTTTCTTAATAGTAATGATTATATTTTATGAGAAGTCCATAGTAAAAAATGTTATTACTTTTCTTTACCATTACAAGTTAAAAGAATTTAATGTGATTTAACATATATCTCTTCCTTGGCTCTGGTTGTTGGTGCATATATTTGAATGATAGTGGTATTCACTGGACTTCCTTGTATGTGTATAGATATTATCCTGTCACTGACAATATTGTACTTCAAGATAGATCTAGCAACGGCTTTTTTAACTATGAAAGCAACTCCATTTTTCCTCACT
>NW_006399934.1:4808491-4838004 GCF_000299155.1 Elephantulus edwardii
ACGGCACATAACAACAACAACAACAACAAACAGCATATATCTCCTCCCCACAGCCCAACCATTGAGAAGACTGTAAAAATGCTCTTTTTTTTTTTATAAATTTTCACCCTATCAATAATTTTATGAAAGCTCCCTTCATGATTTCATTCTTTAGAGTATATATAATAGGGTTGAGTTTTGGTGGAAGTACTGTATAAACCATTGAAATCATAAGGTCAAACACAATTGGAGATTCTGTAGCTGGATTTAGAAATTAAAAGACTCTTGTAGAGAGAGGAAAAAAAAAAGAGACAACCATGAAAGAGGCAGGCAGGTAGAGAAAGTCTACCTTTAGCAGAAGACATTCTCAGAATAGGGGAGATGTAGTAGAAAACAATGAAGGTGAAACAAAAGAATGCCATTAGAGACACTCGAACCACTCAAATAAAATCATCCAAGCAGGAGGGCTTTAGCAACTGAGGGACATCACAGAAGAATTGATGGATTATTTTGTCTTTACAGAAGGGGATAGAAAATGTTCTTGTTATGTGTGGTTAGTATGTCAGAATTAGTGAGACTGGCTCAGGTCAGGGAAGGGTTCAGAGTTGTTGTACATCACAAGCGAATCAACCAATAACATTCTATGACAGGCTTCGAAGCAGGAGTGGCATTTGCTTCCTAAACAACATACCTCCAGAAACTCTATGAACTTTGATAAATGTCTATAGTTCTAGAGGACTTCAGGCCTTTTGTTTATAGAGTCATCAGCAGTTATGCTTGACTCAAAGGCAGTCAGCAATCAACAACAATGCACAAGATTTCAGTTATGTTTCCTCTTAGCCCACTTGCACTTGCTAGAATCCATGATGACCTCATAGTGCAGTGGGAAGCAGAAGGCTGCATAGCAATCATAAGCCATCACTGTGAAAATGGGTACATCGGCTCTAGTGACAGATATGAAGAAAAAACCCTGGAGTACGCACTATAGGAAATATAGCCATCATCTATCAAAGAATTGACAATGAACCAGGGAATCATGACAGGTATGAAGAAGTCCAGAAGAGAAAGGGCTTTAAGAAATATAAAAACAAAAACAATAAAAAACTGTTAGAGTTGATAGGCCAATATAGTAGAGTAACAGTAAATAAGATCAATATCCAAAAATCAATAGGATTTCTCTACAGTAACAAAGTGAACTCAGAGAATGAAATCAAGAAAGCAATATTATTTACAATAGCCAAACACAAATTGAGATACTTGGAAGTAAGTGTAACTAGAGATACAAGAGACTTATACAAAGAAAACTATAGAGAATTTCTGAAATACAAAATAAAAAAAACCTAAAGAAATGGAAAAATGTGCCCTGTTCATGGATAGGAAGACTCAATATGGTGAAAATGATAATCCTACCAAAAGCAATCCACATGTTCATTGCAATCCTAATCCAGATACCAGATTTTTTTTCAAGGAGATTGAAAGGGAAACTATCAAATTTATTTGGAGAGACAAGAGACCCCGAATAAGCTAAACTGTTCTAAGAAACAAAAATGAGGTTAGAGACATAGCACTCCCTGACATCAAAACCCACTATACAGCAGTGGTAACCAAAACAGTATGGTACTGGTACAATGACAGGCACATCAACCAATGGAACAGAATTGTAGAAATAGACCCAGCTATCTAAGGTCAACTGATATTTGACAAGAAAATCAAAGGTATCAAATGGGGACATAATAACCTCTTCAACAAAGGGTGCTGGAAAAACTGCACTTCCACCTGCAGAAAGCTGAAACAGGATACACATCTCACATTATACACAAAAATCAACTCAAGGTGGATCAGAGATCTGCAAGTAAAGCTCAAAACCATAACATTCTTAAGAGACAAACTGGGATCAAGCTTAGAAGTGCTAGTCCAAGATATAAAAAGTCTGCCAAATACAATCAGAAATGCACAATCTAAAGAGGATAAAATTGATGCATGGGGCCTTCTAAAGATTAAATGTATGTGTGCATCAAAAACTGTTTGCAACAGGGTAAAAGAAAACCTACAGACTGAGAACAAATCATCTCAGATTTGGTAATACCATCTCAGACAAGAGTCTTATAACAAAAGTTTACAGAATACTCCTGGGCCTCCACAAGAAAAAGACTGATAACCCAATTACAAAATGGGCAAAAGATATGAAAAGAATTTTCACAGAGAACGATATTCAAATGGCAAAGAGACACTTGAAGAAAAGCTCCAAATTACTGGCAATGAGAGATGCAAATCAAAACCACAACGAGGTACCATCTAACTCCAGTAAGAGTGGCAAAGATTAACCGGGCAGCAAGTAATAGATGTTAGAGAGGATGGGGCAAGAAAGGAACTCTTACACATTATAGGTGGGATTATATAACTACTAGTGATCTATGCCTATTCTTCATCTTTTCAAGTCCCCATTGAATCTTTCCTATACTTCCACCCTCTGCCCCTTACCATCCGCTATACTATTGATTCTCCCCTTAATCCTTTTTCTACCTCCCTTCTTTCCCTCTTTTTCTACCCCCCTCTCTTGCTTAGTTGTCTTATTTTTAACACTGGTGGTTTTATGCAGTATTTGTCCTTACATGACTGAAGTTTTCACTCAGCATAAAAAAAAATCATTGCTCCTTTGTGAAATAGTGTCAAACTGTCTTCCTTAGTGTTTGCTCCATTTTATCATCCCAACAGCTGTGCATAGAGAGTTCTAGTTATCTCTATTCTTTATCCACCATTTAGTGCTTGCTGTCCTTCTAAACTTTTCTACTGCTATTGGAGATGGTACCTCACTGTTGTTTTGGTTTACATCTTTATGATTGCCAGTGATTTTGAACATTTCTTCATGTGTTTGCTGGCCATCTTAATGTCTTCCTTTGTGAAGAGTATTTTTTCATGTCTTTTGTACATTTTGTTACTGGATTATCAGTCTTTTTTATTGTAGAGTTCCTGCTACACTAGCCAAAAAAAGCTTTTGATGCACACAGTGATTTGAGTTTAAGAAAGTCTCATGTCATGAGCAGTTTAAGTGTAAGAAAAAAAGATTAATTTTGCTGTAAGACATGAGATATTTTAAATTGTATTTTGCTCTGGAAAAATATTATAATGAATTTGATGCTTAAGTATAGAAATAAGAATATTTATGAAAAAAATATACTAGCAGTTTAACATTCCGAAATGCACCTCTTTGAGGCCTAAAGACCCACTGACCACTACAGGTGCAGACCCTTGACAAGGAGATATGACTGGCTAATGCCATGTTGCCAAGGATAGAACATGATTGGTCAAACCTGTGTTTCTTTGGGACTAATGTAATTGGTTGAAAACTCAAAGTTGAATGTCATTGATTGAATATGATGTAAAATCTAGTATCCAAGCTAAGGGTATTTAGACCTCAGAGACCTCAACCTGAAACACACTCGACTTTAACTGGGAACATGGAGCTGATCATTGAAGACCCAACGGCTGTTTTCAGAGCTGAAGACTTAAGGGCTCTTCTCAGAGCTGAAGACCCAAAGACTCTTTTCAGAGCCAAGAACTCTAGCCTACACTAATGGACATGAGCTACCAAGATAGTGGAGGATTTTGTCCACACCTATAGACCCTGGCTACATCGAATTGCTGAGCTAGCTGAGAACCCCGAGCCACACTGACCTGCTGAATTAGCAAAGAACCCCCCTGACTGCACTAATGACCATGAGAGGCAAAAGAAGATGAGTTGGGATCCCAGGGTGAGTGAGTTTCTCCACTGTTGATGAATCAATATGTGATGAATTTATGACTTGCTATGTAGATAAATTGCAATTAACTGATGCTTGTTATGAATTGATGAGTTAACATTTTGTGTTGAATTTATTGCAATGTAGTTAAATTGCAATTGTTGCTATGAATTAATCAATAAATTGTAATTGGTTTTTATAATATGTCTATGAGTAATTAATTAAGGCTCAAGGGTCATGATAGTCTCATTTGTCGATTTTATCCTTTTTGGTTGCACATTTGACTATGTTTCAAAACTATACTGTGGGCTAGGGCTTCTAGATTTGTTCTCATTTTGTCTCTATGATCTTTATGATTTGGGGTATTATTTCTTAGGTCTCCAATCCACTTTGAGTTGGTTTTTGTGTATGGTGTGAAATGTTAATCCTGTTTTAATTTTCTCCAGGTAGATGTCCAGTTTGCTACACCATTTGTGATATAGACTGCTGTTTCTCCATTTAATGAGTTTTATTTCCTTGTCAAATATCGGTTGATCAGAGGTAAGTGGGTTGATTTCTAGGTTCTGGATTCTATTCCATTGATCTATCTGTCTGTCATTGTATTAATTCAATGCTTCCTATGTCCTTCTCTGGATTTACTGTACTAGCTAGAAATTCCAGTACAATATTAAATAGTAAAGGTGATGGTGAGCATACTTACCTGGTCCCTAGTCACAAGAGGAATGCTTTTAGTCTTACTCCATTGGAAATGATGTTGGCTCTTAGTTTTGCATAAGTATTTTTAAATATGTAGAGGAAATTCCCTTTTATTCCTATCTTTTTTTTTTTAATTGGTATGTGTGTGTGTACCATCAAATTGTATCTGACTAGCATAGGAGGAGAGTGCCCCTCCTTCTCCAGCAGAGAATCTGGTGGATTCGAACCACTTACCTCTGGGATTACAGTGTAGCTTCTTGCCACTAGGCCACCAGCGCCCTATTCCTATTTTTTGAAGGTCATAATAAAAAAGTGGAGATTAACCATTTTAGTAAACAAAACACTATTTTGTTTACTAAAGTTGTGTAGTAAGTTTTGAGATAAGGGAGTGAAATACCCCCTATTTTATTTTTTGTTTTCAGAAAAGTTTTGCTTATTTTGGATCTTTCTCCTTTCCAAGTGAAACTGGGAACTACCTTTCTATCTCCTTGAAGAATTAGTCTGGTATCTGTATTGAGATTGTGTTTAACATATAGATTGTTTTTGGTAGGGTTGTCATTTTTCAAAGTTCAGTCTTCCTATCCATGAGCAGGAAATACTTTTTCTGTTTACCTAGGCATCATTGTTTCTTGAAGTAGTATTTTGCAATTTTGCCTATAAAGGGTTTTGTTTCTCTAGTTAAGTTTACTCCCAAGTTTTTAATCTTGTGGTTGGTTAATGTTAAGTATTGCTTTCCTAGTTTCCTTTTCTGTGCTATCTTTATTGCTGTATGAAAATCCAACTGATTTTTGTATGTTGACTTATTTCCTGCCACTAAATAGGTCTCCTAGATCTAAGTTTTTTTGGTAGTTTTTTATATTTTTTCTGTGTACACTAGCACATCTTCTGCTTATAGCAACAGTTTTACCACCTTTTTGCCATTTTGGATGCCTCCTATGTCCTTGTCTGGCTTTATTGTACTCGTTAGAAATTCCAATACAATATTAAATAGAAAAGGTAATGATGAGTATCTTTATCTGGTTCCTGTTCATAAGAGGAATGCTTTTAGTCTCACTTCATTGGGAATGATGTTGGCTCTTAGTTTTGCATAAGTATTTTTAACTATGTAGAGGAAAATCCCTTTTATTCCTATTTTTTGAGGGTTCTAATGAAAACGTGCTGGTTAATTTTGTCAGAGGCCTTTTCTGCATCAATTGATATGATCATGTGGCAAAGCACAAGATTAATGTAATGTAAATTTGCTTTAATTTGTTTTTCTTATGTTGGACTATCCTTGCAAGCCTGCTATAAATTTTAGTTGGCCATGATGAATTGTTGTTTTGTTATATTCTTAGATTTTATTGGCCAGAATTTGCATCTATATTCATGAGGGATATTTGTTTATAATTTTCTTTTTTTGTCAATATCTTTGCCTGGTTTGGGTATTAAGTTTATTATGCTTGCTTCATAGAATGACTCAAGGAGTGCTCTTTCTTTGAAATAGCTTAAGTAGAATTGGTAATAGTGTTATTTCTGAATGTTCAGTAGAATTCAGCAGTGAAGCTATCTGGGTTAGGGATATTTTTGGAGTTGGTGTCTTTTTTATGACGTGCTAAATGTCTTTCTTTGAACAGATTGGTCTGTTCAAGTGTTCCACTTCTGTCTCTGTCACTTTGGGTAGGGTGTGGTTTTATAGAATTTGTCCACTTCCTCTAGGTTTTCAAGTTTATCAGAGTATAGGTTTTCATAATATCCCAATATTATCTATTTAATTTCACTTCTTCACTGTGGTAATGTCACCTCTTGCATTTCTTGTTCAAGTTATTTGTATTTTTCCTTTCGTTGTGTTTAACAATGGCTTATCTACTTTCTCAACCCCTTTGAAGACCCAGTTCCTAATTTTGTTGATGGTTTCAATTGTTTCTCTGTTTTCTGTCCCATTAATTTCATAACTTAACTTGATAAAGGCTGTGTGGCTAGTTTGCTGTTAATTTTCTATTTGCTGGAGGTGTTGAGTTATGTAGTTGATTCTGCTCCTTTCTTCTTTTTTTATGTGTTTGCTTATTGCTATGAACTGACCTTTGAGGACTCCATTAGCTGTATCCCAGAGGTTTTTATATGAGGCCTTTCCATTTTTATTAATTTTGAGAAACATTTTTATTTCATTTTTTTCTCTTTTCTAATCGAGTAGTGCTCATTAAGGAGTTTTTTAGCTTCCACATCGATGTTCTTTTTATTTTATCTTTTTTTTATTAATTTCTAGCTTCATGGCATTGTGGTCTGAGAAGATGCTTTGTATTATTTCAATGCCTTTCGATTGGTTGAAGCTTATTTTGTGTCCTTGTATGTAGTTAATTCTGGAGAATATACCTTGTGCACTTCAGAAGTAAGTAAATAAAATTTTTGTGGGTAAAGTGTCCTGAATATGCCTATGAGGTCAAGTTGACTGTTCAGTTTGGTTTGCTTGGGTCTCTCTGTTGAGTGTCTTTCAAGTTGACTTGTCTTTTGGTGAGAGTTGTGTGTTAAAGTCTCCTAGTATTATTGTGGTGGTGTCTTTTTCTTTTTTATATATTAACTCTTATTTTACGTATTTAGGTGCACAGAGGGTGTCTAAAATTATATCCTCTTTATCTTTTATGTCTTTAATCATTATTTAGTGTCATTCCTTATCACTTATGATGGTTTCCACACTGAAGTCCGTTTTATTGGAGAATGCTATTGCCACTCCTGCTTTTTTGTGGATGCAATTTGCATGTTTTTTCTACCCTATGCCTTTTAGTCTATCTTCCTCCTTGTTTGTAAAATGTCTCTTGTATACAACATATTGATAGGCTTTGATTTCTTATGCATTTCTTATCCAAAAGCTACTCTTTTTCTTTTGATAGATGCATTTAAGTCTTTCACAGCAAGTGTGATTATTGGTAAGCCAGGTTTTATCATCATCATTTTGCTGTGTTTCTTTTTCTGTTGTTGCTCATTATCTTGATCTATTCACTTTTCTCTGCTGTATTTGTATGAATTTCGCTTAGTATTTCTTGTAGAGTTGGTCTTGTTTTCACAAAATCCTTACGTTCCCACTTAACTATGAATGATCTAATTTCTCATTTGTATTTGATGAACTGTTTTCAGGGTCAAGGATCTACCTGGCAATTGTTTTCTATATTTCATCTCAGTGTCTTCTTTGTCACATGTTTTCTGTTGAGACGCTCTCAGCTAAATCTAATTGAGTCTCCTTTGTAGATCATTCGTTGTTTTTCTCATACCGTTTTTGATATTTCAATCTTGTCTTTGATTTTGGAGAATTTGACTGTGGTATGACTTGAAGGTTTTGTTTTGAAGTCTAGTCTCTTTGGTGTTAGCTGTGGTTTTGTTTGTTTGTATGTGTATCTCTTCATTTTTTAATGTTATTTGGAAAGTTTTCTTCTAGTACCTCTTCCACACTTTTCTCAGTGCTTCACACCCCCACCCCTTCTTCATATGCATGTTATTCTGTTTCAGGTCATTTCACATGATTCTAATGTTTTCTTAATTTTCATTTTTTTCTTGTCTTTGATTTTATTTCTTGTAAGTTCTTACTGTGATTTTTATCTTCTATCTGGCTGATTCTCTGTTCTATCTCTCCTACCTTTTTGTACCTCTTTTATACTCAAAATTTCTGCAATATAGGTCTTGATATTCTAGATTGTATTTTCATGCTTTTCTGTTGTTTCTAGTACTATGCTGGTTGTGCCTTCTGTCTTGTACTATGGTGTTGGGTTTTTGTTGGTTTTTTTTTGTTTCTTCTTTCTATTTACTCATAGTTTCAACTTTTTCTTCTCTTGTTTGTAACTTCTTGAATACAAGTTCATGAACTCCACATCAGTATATTTCTTCTACCTTCCTTTCTCTGGAAATCTGGTCTGCTTTTTTGTAAGTCATGTTTGTTTTATCAATTCTGTTGTTTCCCTGACATTATGTGACATTCTTTTTGGTATATGTGAGGCAGTTTCTATTGTAGCTGTGTATGTAGCTGTTAGTTCCTTATTTTTATGTTGTTATTGGAAGAGTTGTAGATTTTAAGTGTTACCTCAGATTCAGTTTCCCAGAGGCACTCTTCCTTGCTGGTATTCTGTGGATGATTATCCATTTCCTGTGGCAAGCTTTTTGAATTTCTGTCATTTCTTGATGCTTTTCAACAGAATTTTGCCTGAATGTGATATTCTTCAATAATTTCCACACTCTGTTGGATTACTTTTTTTTTGCATTGAGTTGGCCAAGCAGTTTTCCTCTAGATTTCTTGGCACAACCAGGTGAGCATATCCAAGGCTGCATCTGTTTATGGAAATATGTGAAATGGTATTTCATCAATTCCTAGGGCCTTATTATATGACAGTATATATTATTATATATAATCGATAAAATTTTATTACCTTATTAAATCATAAGTTTAAAAGTTTTTAAGAATAGATAAGTTGATATATTAACAATATTGTTTCATATTAACATTTTCTTACCAGAGTTTATAAACAATATTAATAATTTTCAGGAATACTCACATGAATATAAGTGTATTAGCTCTTATTGCAAATATTTCCTTGGAAGTTGTTTGTTTGTTGGGGCGTTCTGGTGGCCGGGTGCACTGCAATTGTGAAGATGGAAGGTATTGAATCCCACCAGCTGCTTCTCAGAAGAAGGATGGGCAATCTCCTCCTTCGAGATTAACTGCCTCTAAAAACCCAGAGGGTCAGCTATGGGTCAGTTCTGACTCGATGATGTACTATAGCAACAGCAGACACTAATATCCTGCAGAAGAATCAATGTCTTTGAAATGTTGTGATGGGGAAGAATTCTCAGTATCCCAAGGACTACCAAAAGAAAAAAACAAGTCTGTCTTGGAGTAAATATAAGCAGGGTGCTTGCTTCTTATAAGCAAAGGTGCTGAAGCTTAGTTTTGAATACTTTGGACCTGTTACAGAAGTTACCTTTTTTTGTAAAAATGTCATGCTGGGAAGGAAGATGCTCAAAATGATGGATTGATATTGTGACTGCAACAATAGACTTATGCATATCAGAGATGGTGAGGATGGTGCAGAATAGCATAAGATGATAGGTAAGATAGACAAAGGATGATCTGTTGTTCATAGGGTTGCTATGAGTCATAGTCAACTCGATGACACCTAACAACCACATCAGCAATATCCTGCCTAGGTTAAAAGACACAATATATAAAAAAATAAAATTAAATAATAAAATCATCAAATATCTCCTGAGTACTGATGATGTAGCAAGCATTTTTCCAGGCTTTTTGCTATCATAAGTAACATCAGTCACTCTGTTTTGTAGTTTAATGGTTATCACACTCACCCAAAGATGTGGTGGTATTCCTGCTCACCACTTGAAAAAGATAATTTCTTTGCCAGTTCAGAGGATGAGTCCTGGCTGGACACCCAGTCAGATATGGCTTCTTCTACCGTTGTGAACAAGTAAAAAACACATGTGTCTCCTTATGCAAGAGTAGTATGTACCTGTTGCCAGATCTCCAAAGGCTTTGGAAGATCAGGTAGTAGGTTCTAAGTAGACATCAGCTCAGTCGGTACACTACTAAGTCTTAGTGGGAGAAGTGAATGAACCTTCTCATGTGGGAGTGGCAAGCATCTTACGTTAAAGCTTCAGGGGCACCCTGCCAGAGTCATTTACTGTAAAGAACAGCAATCTGTATCAGTCCCGAGTATGAGTGGAGAGTAAACGGTTTCAAATATGGATATAATGTGCACTGGGCTTCAAATCTGCAGGAGCACCCAGACACAGGTAGTGTTGGCAAACCTGTAAGGTAATCTGGATCAAGGATTTTGATCTGTGGTCTCTATTGGTTTAGACACTGGCTGTAAATTAGATCTCTCACCTAGGCATGGCACACTCTTCAGGCTCAAGGAGTTAAAGAGATTATGTAGGACTGAACCTTTTTGGTTCCAGATACAGAACGGGACAAACCTGTTCTCACACAGAACTGGAGTGGGAGTGGGAACAGCACTGCCTGTTGAGAGCATAGGGTGAAAGTCTCACCTAGGCATGGCACACTCTTCAGGCTCAAGGAGTTAAAAAGATTATGTAGGACTGAACCTTTTTGGTTCCAGATACAGAACGGGACAAACCTGTTCTCACACAGAACTGGAGTGGGAGTGGGAACAGCACTGCCTGTTGAGAGCATAGGGTGAAAGTCTCACCTAGGCATGGCACACTCTTCAGGCTCAAGGAGTTAAAAAGATTATGTAGGACTGAACCTTTTTGGTTCCAGATACAGAACGGGACAAACCTGTTCTCACACAGAACTGGAGTGGGAGTGGGAACAGCACTGCCTGTTGAGAGCATAGGGTGAAAGTCTCACCTAGGCATGGCACACTCTTCAGGCTCAAGGAGTTAAAAAGATTATGTAGGACTGAACCTTTTTGGTTCCAGATACAGAACGGGACAAACCTGTTCTCACACAGAACTGGAGTGGGAGTGGGAACAGCACTGCCTGTTGAGAGCATAGGGTGAAAGTCACTAACTGTCCAGGGGAAAATATTTTTTTGTCATTAGGTTCTATCAGTTAGATGCTTACTCATGTTGTTATGTGCAAATGAAACTTACAACTCATAGTGACCTTATCTCTGAACCTTATCCTATTCTTAGCCAGTCTCAGTGACTCTGACACACCTCATCCCACATTGCCCCAGTTATCATGTCAATTAATCTCATCTGGGCCTTCCTCTCCTGCACAGTCCCTCTGCCCTTCAAAGCATGATGTTCTTCTCCAATGATTGGGCCCTCTTGGACATGTGCCCAAAGTATGTGAGATGAAGCTTTAAAATCTTTGCTTCCCAGGACAAACTTGATTTTACCTTCTCTAAGACAGACCTATTTCTTTTCTTAGTGGTCCATGATGTGTTCTCTTTTCCAACACCACGACTCAGAGGCATTGATTCTTCCATCATCCTTAGTCATTGTCCAGCTCTCTGATGCATAGCAAGTAATTGCAAAGACCATGGACTGCACCTCAGTCTCTAGATGACATCATTGCTCTGTAGCACTTTGGAGAGGTCCCCTAAAGAAGACTTTCCCATTGCAGTTTGTCTTTTGATTTCCTGACTACTGTTGTCAAGAGTATTGACTGTGGATCTGAGCAAGCTCAAATTGTTAACAGTCTCAATCTGTTCTCCAACCATCATGATGCTGCCAATTGGCCCAGTGGTGAGAATCTTTGTCTTCTTCATGTTAAGCTTCAAGCCATATTGAAGACTATAGTTCTTGACCTTCAGCAGCAAATGTTTCAGATCCTTCTCAGTTTCAGCAAGCAAGGTTGTATCATCTGCACAATGCAGGTTGTTGATGAGTTTTCCTCCAATCCTGGGTGCCACAAGCTTCTTCATAAAGTCCAGCTTCCTGAATGATTTGTTCTGCATACAGATTGAAAAGATATAAAGACAGGACACATCCCTGACGTACTCCTTTACTAATTTTGAACCATGCAGTGTTTCCTTGCTCTGTTCTGATGACTGCCTCCAGGTCCAAGTATAGATTTCTCATGAACACAATCAAGCAGCAACCCAATCTACAACAAAGTAAGGAACTGCCTGACCTTATAGCACTCTCCCAATGTCTGCTATTTTTAATCCCATTTTGTTTTGTAGTCACTATATTAATCTTTCTCATTGAGGGTTTTTCTCTCTTTTTCTCATGCTCTATTTTTTCAAGGGTGTTTTTCCCCCCCTCTGTCAGGGGTGGAGGATCCTAATACATGTAAGATGAAGTTTCATCATTCTCACTTCTTTTTTAAAATTAATATAATTAGTTCATTTACATGATATTTTGTTCATGTATATTGCCAGTATTTTCCCTCTTACAATTAATTATCTTACTACTAATGACATATGTCAAAGTGTGTAAGCTAGCTACTTCATGCCTTATTCCCTAATATTCCCCTTTTAGATACCCAGTTTCTGATTTGTGTATCCCTATCAAATCATACTCTGAAGGAACAAGCATGTTCCTTTTGGTGAAGAAATCTCTGTTCAACTTGGCAACTTTCAGCGTCTGCATCCACAAGTAATGTGCAGTCCAGAAGAAGCCACCAGATTGCAGCAACCAACACTAACTCACACCATGGATCATCTCTTCATCTGATTGGGTTCGGGTCAACTCAGCCATCTGTGGCTAGGTTCAAATGGGCATCAGCTACAAGCTCAGGAGTCCATATTTCTTCCTGCATTCCAGACCTACTAGTCTCCTCACTCAGCCCTAGCCCCCACGTGAGATCAAGGCAAGCCAGAAATCTTCAGGACTCCTGCTCCTCAAGACAACAACCCCTACCTGCTCTTCCATATATCTGTGCATGCTAAATGGCAGCGCTGAAGGAACATATTCAAGCTCAGCCTGTTTCTCCATTGTTGTATTCCTTTCATATCCATTCTATGGATCCAAGTAATTGCTAAGAATGAACATATTCCAACTTGGAAGTGGGCTTTGATGAGCATTAACGTTAGCAAACAGCTTTTTCCAGTTTTGAAAAGACAGTCTATTCCTTTCTTTTTTAAATAGTTTTCCTTTGCTCCTTACCTGCTTACCCTTATTTCTAACATGTATGTCTTTAGTCAAAGTTCCAGTGTGGATCCACAAATCCATTTAGGTGCAAATGTCTTCAAAGTACTGTGTGGAACTCAATTGTTCCCCTTGACCAAGCCTTAATAGCTGTCACTTATTCATGTCTATTATCACACTGTCCTCTTAAGACTTTGCTGAACCTCCTCCCACTCTGTGTCTACCCTGCCACCAACCTCTACCATTCCACTAATTATCTCTCCTTAACCCTTTTTCTGCCCTCTCTCCCATTTTTTTTTGTTTTTGTGGAATAATTAATTTCCCTTGTATTTAATTCATGTATACCGTGTTCCACATAATTCTCAGTTACGCAGTGTTTCATACAATCGTCTATATACATTGTATTATATATAATCAATTAATATTGATCTGTGTCTACTATCACATCATCCTTTCAATTCCTGATTAAATCATTCTCACTTCTAAGGAGCTCTCTGGTCATACATCTGAGACAGTTTTGTTTGTCCTTTTGGCAACTTGTAGAATAATTCATATCCTCAATCAGCATCACAATTCCAAGACATCAATTTTACATTGCCCAAATTTCACCTACATATGAAGTTATTGGAAATAGCATGACTTGGGTCAGGTGCACCTTCACTTCTTCTTTTTTTTTGAAATTATTATTAAATTTTATTTGTTTTAGTGAACATTTACAGAGATTTTGGGTTTTCATTCATTCATTGTTGCACTGTTTTCTCTACCCTCCTCCCCAGTTCATTCTTCTTCCCCCCCTCCCGAATGTCTGTTTTAATTGTCCAATTTTCCACAGTGCTTGTCAAAGCCAGTTTTGATTAATCTCCTTTGTCAGTGTGTCATTTGCCATTCCCTATCTCTCCTCCCTGAGAGAGACTTCACCCTGATTCATAAGGAAAAGGGGATGGTGTATTCTCTTAGCTACTTCCTGCTGAAAAGGGACACAGTAGGTTTCAGGGTGAAGATCTTCTCTCACTACTCTAAAGGGCCCCTTTGGCAATAGGAAACACATAGACTATTATGGAGATTGATTTTGGAATTTAGACGCACTGTTATCAATTGTGCTTAGCCGTACATGTTCATATCCTTGAAGATGTATCATGGAAGTGTTGCAGCCTAGAAGATACAAATTTAACTAAGAAGTTAAAAGTACATGAGTCAAAAATTGAAAAGCAATAATATTCCAAGTAGAGGTTCTAATAGTAGCACAAATCAAGTTATAGAGGGAAGGTGGTCTTACAACAAAAGGCCTATAGACTAGCACTTTGTCTATTATAGTGTAGAGGTTAGGAACCACAAGATGTAGAGGCTCAGCTATGTCATTTATGGTTCTTAAGTCCTGGAGGAAATTCCATCTACCACTGGGTTGTTTTACAGATCTATATTCGTTCACATTCCAAAGAAAGATGACTCAACAAGGCGTGGAAATTATCAAACAATATCATTGATATTACATGCAAGCAAGATTCTGCTGAAGATTATCCAAAAAATATTGGAGCAATATGTCAACAGAGTACTGCCGGAAGTCCAGGCTGTGTTTAGAAGGAGTTGTGGTAATAGGGATGTTTGAGCTAATGTTAGATGGATCTTGGCTGAAAGCAGGGAGTACCAGAGGAATGTCTATCTGTGTTTTATTGATTATGCAAAGGCTTTTGACTGTGTGGATCACAACAAACTCTGGTTGACTCTGAGAAGAATGGGAACATTTGATCGTGCTAATGTGAAACCTATACTTGGACCAGAAGGCAGTCGTCAGAGCAGAGCAAGGAAACACTGCATGGTTCAAAATTGGGAAGGGTGTATGCCGGGGATGTGTCCTATCTCCATATAAATATAGATTAATTAAAAAGGAATGAAAATATAATGTCATAGTTGTTGTGTACTGCAGAGTCAAAATTGACCCATCTCTGACTCTCCAGAGGGTTTTCAGAGGCTGTTTAACTGCACAAGAAAAATTTGCTCACCCTTCTTCTGTGGAGCAGCTGGTGGATTCAAACCGCATACCTTTAGAATTGCATAATAGTTGCTCATCATTAGACCACAAGAGCTCCATAAAAAAATGTAACACTATAAATATAAAACATAACTATATTCTTTTGGGATTTGGAAATTCATTAAAATAATAATAAATAAATGGAAATTATAATTTCACAAATTATAATAATTTAATTGGCATTCAAATTAAAATAAAAATATGATTTATATATTATTGCAAATAAGTTAGTCTAATAATTAATACATCTAAATATTAAACATTTAATACTATGATTTGGTAGCCTAGGATGTTTAAGCTCTATTGTCACAAACTTTAAAAATGAAGTTTGAAGTCAAAAGACATGGTGTGCATAGAGAAAAAGTAGCCTGAAAATTAAAGGACTTAAGGAAATTACTTTTGTCATTAAAAAATACAGAATGCTAATATTTACAAAATTTTTAAAACAAATGTATAAATAAGAAAATATATGTAAAACTGAAATGGATAATAGGAAAAGAAATTAAATATAGCATTACTATCATTTTCATCTCTGGAGCTAAAAATGACTTTTTGAAAATTATATAAAGTAAGATATGTTGTGAAGATTGTAAACCTTGAAAATCTTTACAATGTCAAATACTATATATATTTTATTTAGTTCTGTGTTCTAGGTACCTAATATAGTTTCAGCCAACTAGTAGATTCTCTATAGATATTTCTTTTATAATTTTATAAAATAATATGAGACATGTAGGAGAACCACAAAGTCATACATGGTTATGGACCCTTTGAATGATTTTAATGTTGTGGAAGAGCAATACGGCTATATATACTTTGGTTCAGCAACCATATTTGGAATTATGAAGAACAAAATTTCCATTTCAGGATTATTTATAAGATTTAAAAATGAAAAATAACTTATATATCTAAGTGTGAGAAAGATGAGCAGTGTTCTCCAGAGCTATTAATAGTCTTTGAAAACATCCTAGAGAGATAGCAGTGAGCCAGATCTGACTTGAAAGTATATACCAAGAATAACAAAATATATGTATAAAATAAGTGAGCGGACAAATACACAGTTCTGAAACCTGTGGGAGTAAGAACGTGGACAAGATGATTGGTTTTGCAAGTTTCCCACTTTTGACATGGTGCCAACTTATAATCGTTTATAGCTCATATTAGTGTGTAAAATTCCAGCTTTCTTTCTCTTATATATTTCCTCTTATACATGTTCCAACTTGTGTGTATTTTACTGTATTCTCATGTGAATTCCATGTATCCGTGGACCTTATAATAAGAAAAACCTAAATAGCTGTATTGTTGAGTACAATTGCGTCAGTTCTAAACTTGTCGGGACCTCATGTTACAGTATTCAATTGCTTCATAGAATTTCCTAGACTTGAATGTTTAAGGTGGCAGATCACTAAGTCTTTTCTCTCATATCCTACTGGGCATGTTTCAGCTGCTGTATTTTTGGATGATGTTGTTGTTGTTTAGTGCCATTGAGTCGTAGGTGACTCATAGCGACCCTATAAACAAAAGTCCTCAACACTTGTGTGTCTTTCATCCTTTCTCCAAGTTCATAGGGTTTCTGGAGGCAAGCTATTTACTGAGGTAGATGCCACTCCTGCTTCCAAGCTTGTTTTTAATCGGGCAGCTCCACCAAACACTGTCCACCATGGGTAGTCATTAATGCATTTGACCCATCAGTGTCATAATGTTCAGCTTCACAGCAACCACAAGTTACCTCTGTATGGTAAGTGGACATACCAGGGCTATATGACCTAGAAAAATGTTAGCAAAAAAAGAACCAAAACAAATGAAGAAAAAAAACACACAAAACATCCAAAACCTTTAGCAGCTGCACCACCAGAGACTCTTGTATGAATAAATAATTTTTTGTTCATACGATGGGATGTGAGTAAATATTTTATTCCTTCTTTATTGTAAGTGAACTTATAATGGTTGTTGTTTGTATATAGGTTTATGTGTGTTATCATATTTATTGAGGGGGGGAAAAGAATAATGAGACTGTATTGAAAGGCTGTAGTTTTTGGTTTCTTTTAATCTGCAAGGATAAAAAAATGTATTAATGTAAAGATGTGGTAATTAAAGGAAGCATTTCATTAATGACAATGGTTATTTGGAATCACTAATCTACAGGGGGAAATAAATATTAATTCAGTATTATTTAAAATGTTTTATCTATAATATAGAACAGTGGTCAACAACAGGACAAAGATTATTTTCTTCTGATGTATTCTTCTCCCAACAATAACTTTCTGAAAGCTTCCTTCAGGGCATCATTCCTTAAGCTGTAGATAATAGGATTGAGTGATGGAGGTATTACTGTGTAGAAGATAGAAATTGCAAGGTCAAAAACTGTTGGGGATTCTGTAGCTGGTTTTAGGAATTCACATATGCCTGTAGTAACAAAAATTGTAACAACAAAGAGGTGGGGCAGACAAGTAGAGAAGGCCTTGGATTGGCCCTCAGCAGAAGGTATTCTCAGAACTGTAGAGAAGATGTGAATGTAGGAGAAGACAATGAAGGTGAAGCAGAAGCAAGCCATCAAAGACATGAAAGCTGCCACTCCAATCACTCTAAGGTAATCATTGCAACAGGTGAGCTTTAGTAATTGGGGGACATCACAAAAGAACTGGTGGATTATTCGGGCTCTACAGAATACGATAGAGAATGTGGCTGATGTGTACAATGTTCCAGAGATGCCTCCGCTTAGCCACACAGCCATCACAGCCCACTTACACTTACTAGGATTCATAACGATTTCATAATGCAGTGGAGAGCAGATGGCTATGTAACGATCATAAGACATCACTGTAAGAATGGACACTTCAGCCCCAGCCAAAGCTGTGAAGAAGAAAACCTGGAGTACGCACTGACTGTAGGAAATAGAGCCATCGTCCAACAGAGAATTGGTAATAGACTGAGGAACAGTGACAGAAATGACGGAGAGGTCCAGGAGGGAAAGGTGCTTTAAGAAGTAATACATTGGTGATTGGAGTTGATGATCCAATGTGGTGATGATGATAATGATGAAGTTACCTGCCAAGCTTAAGAGGTACATCACCAAGAACAGGAAAGCATGTAAAATCTGTAGCTCACGAATTTCAGAAAAGCCCACAAGGAGAAATCCACTCATTGTATTGTTTGCCATAATAATTTTAAAGATGATAATTATGGTGGCAGCTAGGAAAAAAAGAGGATATGGGAGATAAAGTAGGAAAATATGAAAACGAGTTTTCATTCATGTATGCAGCATTTCTTTTTAAAATAATTATTTATTAAGGAACAGTTATTTATTAAGCAATTATATTTACTGTGCCCTAGATATTTGAGATCCAACATGCAGCTTAAAAGAAGTAGTAATGAACCAGTCATTATTAATAAAATATTTAACTTAAATAAATGTAACTCAAAAACTATTTCAAAAAATATGATTTGTATCACTCAAACCCCATCCCTTTCCATTTCCTCAACTGAAACTCATTATCCTTTTTGTTAAGTCAAACAGAAAAACAGAGATCATTGTTGACTACAGATTTATGAAAATTGAATGTATTTCATCTTTGTTCATACATTTTCCTATTTAAACAGATTAAATGGTCTTTTTAGAGGAAACCAGTATTCCAAATTGGAGCTTATACTAGCTGGCTGGACAGGGTACTTAATCTCTAAATTCTCTCCTACCAAGCAATTCTGTCTCTAATGTGGAGAATCCCTACAATTGCAGAGTCAAGGATCAAATTATGTAGTGTTAGTACCCTTTAACTTGTCATCCTATTTCATCAAAATTTCATTGTCAAAGAATAAGAACATTTTGCACAGAAAATGCTTACATGTCAATTTCAGATTTGAAGGCAAACAATTTTCTGGAGCATTATCTGATAACTATTTTAACTTTCTGTCTGATTCTTCATTTCTGGTCCCATTCTCTGCAACATCTAAAAATAATATAAAAAAATAAAGTGATATGTATTTTTGAGAAGTGGAAAATCAAGATTGGAAATCACGATAGGGGTGTAATTTTCCAGTGCTTTAGATTTCATGAGAGGGAATCAAAATCTCATCCTTTCTCAAAATATCAAGGGCCAAAGCCACTACTGTTGATTGAATTAATTCAAACTCATGCTGAGTTTATAAGACAGAGTAGAATTGCCCCATTGGGTTGAGTTTGCAACACTTTATTCTTATGAGATCAGGCTGACACATCTTTTTCATGTCGAGTGACTGGTGGGTTTGAATTAATGACTCTTTGGTTCACAGCTAAGTGTTATACACACATTACACCACCAACAGTCCTTTTCAGTTTATAAATCATTATCATCTCTTTAATCACTTCATAGTGAGTCAATAATATCTCTTACTTTTTCACTTCCATCTGTCAATTCTAAGCAATAATTGGTGGGGCTGTCTTACTAGGGTCTCTGTGAGCTTTATTTTTAACCACATAATGCCTAACTAAGTGGGGTTTTTTTTGTATCCTCATTAATTCATCTTAGAAAACAAAACTAGGAGAATCCTAACTCTTGAGTCGAGCTTGATCTCTCCATTCTTTCTCATTTTAAGAAAGTCTTTTCTCAATGATTCAAAGCTCTCTCATTCACCTTTCTGTGACAGTATGGTATAAGTCCCTTTTTCTGATACTCAGACATTCTATCTGCAATAGTTTTCTTTGAAGAACAAACTTTGGATTTGAGCACAAAGGAAAACGACATTATTTAAAATCAAGCTATAACCATTCTACATACCTGTTCAATCTGTGTGCTGAGAAGAAAAGTCATTGGAGGAGCTGGACTTTATGAAGAAGAATTTGGCAACAGAATTGGAGAAAGACTCAAAAACCTGTGTTGTGTAAATGATGCAACATTGCTTGTTAAATGTGAGGAGGACTTATGCTTGCTTCAGAGGATCAAAGACTACAACCTTCAATATGGATTACATGTCAACATAAAGAAAACAAAAATCCTCACCATTGGACCAATAGGAAACAATCAAATAGAATAAAGATTGAAATTGTCAACAATTTTATCTTAATTGAATCCTCAATTAATAATCTTGGTATGAGCAAGTAAATAATCAAAAGACCTATTACACTGAAAAGAAAAATCTACTCTTAGGGACCTCTGCATAGTATTAAAGAAAAAAACTATTTCAGTTTCATGACCAAGCTGCACCTGATCCAAGCAATGGCATTTCTTCTTGGAAACTGACTAAGGATAAAAGCAGAATCCGTACCTTAGAGCTGTGATATTGGAGAAGAGTACTGAATATTCCATAAACTAACCAAAGGACCAACAAGTCCATCTTGGATAAAGTGTGACCAAGTCTGCTCCTTGGAAACAAGGATGGTGAAACTTCATCTCACATGCTTTAAGCATGTTGTTAGGAAGAGCCAATTATTGGAAAAGAACATGACATCATGCTTGGAAAGGTGGAGAATCAGTGTGAGAGAGTAAGACCCTCAACAAGATGAACTAACACTATGACTGAATTAATGGGCTGAAGTATATTGCAGATGGTAAACCCGGAACAAGATAGGACAAGATTCAAATCTGTTGCACATAGGATGTTTATGAGTTGTATCTATCTCAATGACAAATAATAACAGTTGTCTAATGTAGGTCATTGATTTTTAGATTAACAAGAAAAATGTTTATGTGTGTGTGTGCTAAAAACCCTTGTTTTGACTGTCAAATATGAAGCCTTTTTTCTCTTCATCTGTGAAAATGAAGGATAGACTAATCCATTTAAATTTCTTCCAACTTTCCCATTTCCATTACAAACTTCATACTAGAGACTGAAAACTGAGAAGATAGAGAACTGAAAGAGTATTTTGGAGAAGCTGTATGAGAACAATTTTATGTTTTCAGTGCAACTAACAATAGAAAGTTAACATGATACTTTGTTGTTGTTTGTTGTTAGGTGCCTGTTGAGTATGACTGATAGAGATCTTATGAACAACAAATATGAACCCTGTTGTATCCTGTACTTTCTCATCATCTCTGACACACTTGAGATCATTGCTGTAGTCATGTTCAATCTATTACACCGAAAGACTTCCTCTTAGCTGACCCTCCACCTTTCCAAGCACAATGCCCCTCTTATACCAATAGCCTGTCTAAGAAACATGCCCAAAGTATGTAAGACAAATCTTTGTCATCCTTGCCTCCAAGGAACATTCTGGTTGCACTTTCAACACAATACTTTATAGAAAAGACCAATAGCTGACACTCCAGTGGATTTTCAGGGATTGTAAATTATACTGGAAGAGTTTTCATCTTTCTCTCCTGAGGTGGATTAGAGCTACCAGATAATTCTAATACATCAAATGCTTTTTGTATCTCATGAATTAGTTTTATGAACAATAACTGTGAGAATCCTAAATCTTGAGATCAGTACTCCCTCCTCATTTCTTCTCATTTTGCAGTAGGTTTGGAGCAGATGACCTCTGCATTAACCATGCAAGTTTCTACCCACTAGGCCACTAGAGTTCTCTTTTTCTTTTTTTTTTTTAAATTGTATTTTATTAATGAACATTTACAGAGGTTTTTTATTTCCATTCATTCATTGTTGCATTTTTCTCCCTTCCACCTTTCCCTCCTAGTTCACTCTTCTCTTTGAAAAGTAAAAGAAAAATTCCTTCACTGGCATACAATCTGCCCCCTCCCCCCACCCCAGTACAGTCCACTATGCAACCTTTATTCTGGACTCTTGCCATAACCATAATACCCAATCATATATTGCTTTTAAACTTTTTCTCTCCCTCATCTGTTTCAATGCAATAGACATAATTTATCCAATTTTTCTCAGAGTTCTCTTTCAAGGAAGGTAGCCTTGTATTGTACAGACTAGTATTTTATACCACATTAAGGGAAAAACTACTTAATGACTTCCTCTTTATGTAGCAGTAGTTGTTATATACAATTAAAATTCCTTTAAGTTCTCTTTGAACCATTTTTGTTGTCCTTTTCGCAATTAGGTCTCTTCTAAGTCACAAGAAATAGATGGCATCAACTCTCTTTGTAATAAAACTACATTCATTTATCTGGGACAGGACCACTGACCAGATCATCTAAATAAAACAGATACAGTAGAAATTACTCACATCCTGTTGTCATCCTCTTCCATTTTATAAGCTCCCTACATTCTCCAAGGTGGGGCACAGGTTTGGGAAGCTCACACCTCCTGTCTCCTATTTACTTGCACATGATAAACTTAAAATTTTCTACTTTACTCCCATTTTTGAAGTTTGGTTATTTTAGCAATAGCAAACAGAGAGCATTATAGTAACCAGAATAATTTCTGCCTTTCTCTATTCTGACTTTTTTGTTGTTGTTATGGTTGCTTGTTAGTCCCTCGTTCTTCCTTGAATTGGTTAATTAATAAAGACATTATTTGCATATTTCATTTCTACTTTGGTTCAATAAATATTTTAATTTTCTAAATTTGCACAAGTACTTGATTTCTGATGGGGAAGAAGAAAACTAAACAATTTTAAGTTTTCATTTTTATGAAATAGGCACCAAGCTAGGTATCATTAGCAGTTCAATTTTATTTTATCCATGTGGGTATTTTTGTTATAGAAAAAAAAGAGTCAGGTTAATTTAAGCATCATTATTGAGATCTGAGCTCCAAATACTTGGCCTCTTTCCTAAGTCATTAACTGCTCTGAAAACCCATTGAATGATCACCTGTGGGTCAGTTCTGACTTGACAGTACTCAGCAACAACAACAGTGATGCTATATGTAAAAATAACTATATATCAAGAAGCATTTGTGAAAGGCCACACTTACACTGAAAACTTATCTATCTTAGACTCTGCCTCTTATGTTATTCAAAATTACTTGAAAAAGTATTTCACAGTTGTTTTACTGAATACATAGACAAACACATAAAATATTAACATTCTCAACTAGATAATTTTCCATAAATGCTTTGTTACAATGATATATTTATATAATATGTTGATATTTGGTTTTAGTTAGTGCTCAATTCCAAGGAAGTTAGCTTCCCTGCTTGTTAGAAGAGACAGTTTTGTTCTTTTAAATTCCATTCAAAGAACTTAAGCTTCTACCACCATTTTATTAAGATTGTTTTACTCTTTCTTACCCAATATTGGAAAACTCACCATAGTTGATTTTGGTGTGTGGGTGGCTATCAAAGCAGATAACAAACTTCTAAGCTTTCTTGCCCTTTATCTTGCTGATCTTATCAAACATATTTTTAAGATTCCCTTGAGAATCTAGGTTGGAGTTTTGTTTTGTTTTGTTTTTAACTTTCCATAATAGAAATGTGAACTGATTGAGAAATGTATACGATTTACTCTATCCCTCTGGAACAAAGAAATAATACAATTAAAATAAACACTCTAATTTATGGAAAGCAATAGCAATGAACAGTTTGTAATATTGGATTTCAATTTTAAAAGACATAACCCATAATACCAATCAACACTCTTAGTACCAGTAGTCAAAAACCCAAAGGACATGTTACACTGAGAAAAGCTATTGTCAAGGACTTTTATAAAGTATTGAGGAACAATGATTTCAGGTTAAAAACTAAGGTACACCTGATGCAAGTCATGTCCTTTTCAATTACTTGAAATGTATCTGAAAGTTGGACAATGAATAAAGATAACAGAAGAGGAGTTAATGCCTTTGAATTTTTATTTAGATAAGAGTATTGCTTATTTTGTGGATTGTGATTAATAACATATATTATACAAATGGCACAACCTTGCTTACAGAAAACAAGACTTTTAAGACTCATTGCATAAGACAAAGAGTATAATCAATTAAGAAAGCAAAAAGCTTCCACACAAACACACAGGCTACAACACCATGATAGATGGAGAAAAATGTGAAGTTGTCCAATTATTACATTTTGCTCAGATCCACAATTATACCCAAAGTTGCAGCAATAAAGAAATAAAAAGACATGTTGCACTGGGAAAAATACCAAGGTTAAGGATCTCTCTAAAGTGCTTCAGAGCAAGAATGTCAGTTTAAAAAGTAGGATAAGCCTGATTCAAGTCATGGTATTGTCTATTGCTTCCCAAGATTTTGAAAATTGGACAATGAATAAGGATGACTGAAGAAGAATTGAAGTCTGTAAGTTGTGGTATAGGTGAAGAGTATTGAATACCAGAAGGACTGCAATAAGAACAAAAAAAAAATCTATCTTGGTGGAAGGGCAATTACAGTAAGGGGGTGAAACTTCATATGACATATGTTGTCATTCTAAAGCCCATGGTTGTAATCACTGTGGCAATCAATCTAGTTCTTCCTCTCTTTCACTGACTCTCTGCCTTTCCCAGCATGACCTTTCTTGCCAAGGACTGCCTTCCATAGTGATTGTGCCATTTTACACTCTCACCAACAGTGAATAAGGGTTCCAATCTCTACACAACCTTGTCAGCATTTATTGTCTGTTTCTCTATTGGGATTGCAGAGTGTATTCTTACCACTGGGCCACCAGAGCTCCCTTTAAGTCAGAATTGACCCATAGTTGACCCTCCAGTGGGTTTTCAGAGGCAGTTAATTGCTTTGCAGGAGATGGTCCATCCTTCTCCCCTACAGCAGCTGGTGGATTCGAACCATGTGCCTTTGGGACGTTTGCTGCTCTGTTGAACTTTACTGTTATTACTGGGGTGAGATGATCTCTCATAGTTGTTTTTATTTGCATCTTTCTGATAGCTAGAGATTTTGAACATTTCTTCATGTGTTTGTTTGCCATCTGAGTGTCTTCTTTGGTAAAGTGTCTATTAATATCCTGTGCCCATTTTGCAATTGTGTTGTTTACTTTTTTCTTGTTAAGGTATTCTATAAATTTTAGGTATGAGTCCCTTATCAGAGGTGTTATTACTAAATAGTTTTTCCCAGTCTATGGCTTTTATTTTTACTCTGTTGGAGAAGTTTTTTGATATGCATATGGATTTGGTTCCATATATTTTGTCCACTCCTGATTGTAGGTTTTAATTTACTTTTAAATGTTTTTAAAGGGAGACTATTTCATTTTTATTAGCATCAGAGAGATGGACAATGACTAGGGAGGATAGAAGGAGAATTGACGCCTTTGAGCTGTGGTGCTGGAGAAGAGTATTGAATGTACCATGGACTGCCAAGAAAACAAATAGATCCATCGTAGAGAGTATTAAACCAGGCTGCTTCTTGGAGGCAAGGATTCTGGGGCTTCATCTGACATACTTTGGACATGTTGTAAGGAGAGAGAGGTCTTTGGAGAGGGACATCATGCTGGGTAGAGTAGAGGGACGGTGCCGGAGGGGAAGACCCTCTATGAGGTGGATTGATTCAGTGACTGGGGTAATTGGGATGGGTGTGTCAGAGGCAATGCGATTGGCACAGGATAGAGCAGGGTTTAGGGCTGTTGTACATGGGGTCGCTATGAGTCGCAAATGACTCGATGGCACACAACAACAACAACAACAACATTTATTGATGGTGTTGAACTTGTTTTCTTACTACTTTGCAAGAATTATTTGCATCTGTAGAATATTCAATCTTATAATTTAGGAAAGGTAACAGACGTCTATCTATCTCATATTGTAATATGTTGAATTTAATAAAATATATATTTTCCTTTATGATAAAAATATTTTGTCTTTTTTTTAAGAAATATGTCTCTATTTTCAAGAATACAAAGATGATCTTTTATAGCAACTTTGCAAAGTTTTGGAGTTATTTTAATATTTGAATAATTTGTTTTCCTGGAATTGATCTTTTATATAAAAAACATATAAGTTTCAATCTATTTCTTTTTCTTTCTTCAATATTTAATTAATTGTTCCACTACCAAAAGTATGCAATTTCAATCCACCAGCTGCTCTGTGGGAGAAAGATGGACAATCTCCTCCCATGAGATTTATTTACTGCCTTTGAAAACTATGAGAGAGTTATCATGGGTTGATTCCAACTCAGTGTTACGTAGCAACAACAACAAAGTATCATGTAGTTCCTTGGAAATCCTGCATTTATAAGGATCTCTTCTAAGTCTGTTATTCTCTTCAACCACATTATTGTGTCTACCTGTGTGTTAATAACTCCCCACAAACTATCCCAATTGTGATGCATTATTTTGTAAGGTTCTGTCAACTGAACTGTGATTCACAGCAACCCTGTGCACAACACAATAAAAGCATGCCAGATCTCCACTGTGATTATACCTATTGTTACAAAATCTGCCATCAGTCCAACTTATTGAAGATCTTTTTCTTTAACCTTCCACTTTTCTTTGCCAAGGGCTGAGCATTACTGACAACAGGCACAAAGTGTGTGTGGCTCAATCTTATCATCATTACCTTTAAGGAGAACTCTGTGTTCTCCTTTTCTAAGATAAATTTGTTCTTTTTTTGTTATCTATGATATATTAAATATTCTTCACCAACTCCATGATTCAGAGATATCAACTCTTCTTCATCTTCTTCATTGTCCTATGTATATGTCCTTTGTTTCACATGCATATGAAGCAATTGAAAATATTTTGGCATGAATAAGACATACCTTCCCATTCTTATTAGTACATTAAAAGGATTCTTGACAGCAGATTTCCCAATGCCATTTGAGTTCTCAAGTGCTGTTGCCAGGGTTGCTGATTGTGCATTCAAATAAATTTAAATTCTTGAAATCATCAGTCTTTTCTCTAGGTTTCCTATTCGCCCAGTGTGAGAATATTTGTCTTCTTCATTGTTGTTGTTATGTGCCATTGAGATGCTTGCAACTCATAGTGACCCTACACTCCGCTCTGTCATGTGCTAATCTCACTGTCCCTGACACACCCACCTCGATTACCCCAGTCACCAAATTAATCCACCTCCTAGAGGGCCTTCTTCTCCTTTGCTGTCCCTCCACCCTCCCAAGCATGATGTCTTCTTTATACTGGGGCAAAATATATAAGGAAAAATATAACCTGACATTCTTTAATAAATACTTCACATCATCTTCACTTTCAGTTTTTGTTGTTGTTGTTGTTGTTGCTATGTGCCATCAAGTCACTCTAAACACCATTCTATCCTGTGCCAACCTAGCCATTCCAAACGCACTTATTCCCACCACTCCAGTCACAGAATCAATCCATCTCATCGAAGGTGTTCCTCTCCTTCGCCACCCCTCCACTCTGCCAAACATGATGTCCCTCTCCAAGGACCAGTCCCTCCTTGGAACATGCTCAAAGTATGTCAGACAAGCCTCAGAATCCTTGACTCCAAGGAGTTTTCCTATTTCACCTTCTCCAGGACAAACCTGTTTGTTCTCCTAGCAGTCCACGGTATATTCAATACTCTTCTCTAACACCAGAGCTCAAAGGCATCAATTCTCTTTCTATCATCCCTATTCACTGTCCAACTCTCTGATGCATAGCACGTAATTGTGAAGACGATAGCCTGGATCAGGTGCACCTTAGTCTCCAGTTTGATTTCGTTGCTCTTCAGTACGCTTGCGAGGTCCCTCACAGCTGACTTTCCCAATGCAATTTGCCTCTTGATTTCCTGGCTGCTGTTACTAAGAGTGTTCAAAGATTCTCACCACTGGGCCATTGGCAGCATCAGTGTGGATAGTGAAAAGATTAAGATAGTTAAAAATTTTTGTTTACTTGGCTCCACAATCAACTCACTTTCAGTAAAGAAGGTTATGTTATTTACATAACAAAGGTTGTTGATAAATTTTCCTTCAATCTTGGTGCCACAGTCTTCTTTATAGTCCAGATTATTGGTTTATTTGCTCCCATACAAAATGAATAGAAAACAGTTCTGATGCACACCTTTCCTGATCTTAAGTCAGGTATTTTCCACTTGTTCTGTTTGAGCCACTGTTCATGTATAGTATCTTCACGAGCACAACTAAATATTCTAAAATTTCTATTCTTATCAAAGCGATCCATAGTTTAATATGATTCACACAGTTGAAAATCTTTGCATAGTCAATAAAATAGAAGTAAACTTCTTTTTTACTATTCTCTGCTACACATTTTAAGTATTATTTTCAAATAGTGTAAGTCATTCTCTTTTGTTTCTCTTCTTTAAATGACTTTTTGTTGTTTTGCACTTTTCTACACATGTAGAAATTTAGAGCTAGTGTTTCAAATTTTAAAAACAGTTTTTTAAAAAAGTTGGAGTTGTATTGACTACACTTACCTGCAAAGAAAATCTTAGTTAAATGTATTACTGCTTTCACTATTATCAAGGCAAATGCCATATTAATGTAATATTTTTTCAAATTTATTATTAGTATTAATTTTAATAAAAGTTTACAGAGACTGAGGATTTCCATTCATTCATTGTTGCACTTTTCTCCCTGCCTACCTCTCCCTCCCTTCAGTTCGCTCTTCTCTTTGAAAAGTAAAAGAAAAATTCTTTCTGTGTTATATAATCCCTCTCCCCAAGTCCACTCCACTATCACTATGAAACCTTCATTCTGGACTCCTATCATGACAATAATACCTAATCACATATCCCTTTTAAACAATTTTTTTCTTCATCTGTTTCAATGCAGTATACATTATTTATCCCATCCTTCTCAGTCTCCCCCCAACCCCGATGTCAGTCCCGTTTTACAACAGTGGCACTATGCAGTATTTGTTCTTTTGTGACTGAGATATTTCACTCAGCACAATGTGCTCCAGGGTCACCAATTTTGTATAATATTACATGAGTTCCTTGTTTTTCAGTGCAGCACAGTATACCATTGTGTGAATACACCACAGCTTCTCTATCCATTCATTTGTAGATGGGCACATAGGTTGTTTCCAACTCCTTGCAATCATGAACAAAGCCACAATAAACATTGGTCTGCTTGGGTGGCAGTTATGGTCTCTTTGGGGTGTTTTTCCAGTAGTGAAATTCCTAGGTCAAATGGAATCTCTATTTGCAACTTTTTGAGAAAGCGCCACACTGCCTTCCACAGTGGAGCACCATTTTACACTTCCACCAACAGTGAATAAGGGTACCAGTTTCTCCACACCTCACCAGCATTTGTTGCTTGTTGTTCTGTTAAATTTTGCTATTCTGACTGGGGTAAGATGATCTTTCATAGTTGTTTTGATTTGCATCTCTCTTAGAGTTAGGGATTTTGAACATTTCTTCATGTGCTTGTTGGGCATCTGAATGTTTTCTTTGGTGAAATGTCTGTTCATATCCTGTGCCCATTTTTAAATTAGATTGTTTACCTTTATCTTGTTGTGGTTGTTGTTATGTGCCATCGAGTCATTTGTGACTCATAGCGACCCTGTGTACAACAGCCCTAAACCATGCTCTATCCTGTGCCAATCTCATTGCCTCTGACAAACCCATCCCTAGTACCCCAGTCACTGAATCAATTCACCTCATAGAGGGGCTTCCCTTCCTGCGCTGTCCCTCCACTCTACCCAGCATGATGTCCCTCTCTAAAGACCTGTCTCTCCTTACAACATATCCAAAGTATGTCAGACGAAGCCCCAGAAACCTTGCCTCCAAGGAGCAGCCTGGTTTAATCCTCTCTATGATGAATCTGTTTGTTTTCTTGGCAGTCCATGGTAC
>NW_006399934.1:4839004-4869901 GCF_000299155.1 Elephantulus edwardii
TTTGGGATAGGAACAAATATAGACCTCTTCCAGTCAGTTAGCCAAGTGGTTGTTCTCCAGATTTCTTGGCTCAACTTGGTGAGCACATCCATGGCAGCATCTGTTAGCTGAAATATGTCAATTGGTATACCATCTATTCCGGTGGCCTTATTTTTTGCTATTTCCTTCAAAGCAGCTTGAACTTCCGCCTTCATCACCATCGGCTCTGGCTCAAATGCTATTTCATTAAATGCTTCTGTATCTGCCAATTACTTTCGGTACAATGACTCTGTATATTCCTTCCATCTTCTTTTGATACCTCCTGGATCATTTGACATTCTGCCTAAAGCATCCTTAATTGTAGCAACTAGAGGTTTGAATTTACTCTTCAGTTCCTTGAGCTTGTTGTGGTACTCAAGTATTTCATAAATTCTAGATAGAAGTCCCTTATGTGACATATCATTACAAAGTACTTATTTCCAGTCTGTGGCTTCCCTTTTAATTTTGTCGGAGAAGTTTTTGGATGAGCATAGGGACTTGATTCATAGATGGTTCCATTCATCTATTTTATCCTCTCCTGGTTGTAGGCTTTTCAGTGTGCTTGGAAGACTGTTTATGTTGTGGTTAGGGCTTCTAGAGTTCTTCCAAGCTTTTCTCTGATGAAATTTATAGTCCTTGGTTTTATTTCTAGGTCCATGATCCACTTAGAGTTGGTTTTTGTCTATGGAGTGAGGTATGGACCTTGCTTGAGTCTTCTGCAGATAATTTTCCAATTTTGCTAACACTATTTGTTGGCAAAAAAAATTTTAAAAAAGACTGTCATTTCTCCACTTAACCGATTTCATCTCCTTGTCAAAAATCAGTTGCCCATAGATAGATGGGGTTCTCAATTCTATTCCATTGATCTATGTTTCTCATTGTACCAGTACCATGTTGTCTTTACCACCACGGCAGTGTAGTAGGATTTGAAATCAGGGAGTGAGATGCCTCCAACCTTTCTTCTACTTTTAAGGAAAGCTTTGCTTATACGGGGCTTCTTTCTATTCCAAATGAAACTGGAGGTTGCCTTTTCCATCTTGTTGAAGAATGGGATTGGTATTTGTATTGGGATTGTGTTGAACTTGTAAATTGTCTTTGGTAGTATTGCCATTTTCACAATATTGAGTCTTCCTGCCCATGAGCAAGGGATATTCTTCCACTTCTCCGGGTCTCTTTTGTTTCTTGTGGTACTGTTTAGCAATTTTCGTTGAGTAGATCCTTTGTGCTTCTGGTTAGATTTACTCCCAAGCATTTAGTCTTGTGATTCGCTATTGTGAAGGGTATTGTTTTTCTTAGCTCCTGCTCTGTATTCTCTTTGTCACTGTACAGAAATCAGCTGATTTTTGTACTTTGATCTTGTATCCTGCTACTTTGCTAAGTTGGTCAACTATGTCCAATAGCTTTCTTGTTGAGTCTTTAGGGTTTTCTAGGTATACTATCATATCATCTGCATAGAGAGATAATTTTACCTCCTCTTTGCAAATTTGGATACCTCTTATTTCCTTCTCCTGTCTTATTATGGCAAATTTTTGTAATCATGTGCTTTTTCAGGCTTGTGTTTGATGTGCAAGACTGCTCTGCCCCCAGGAGTGAGGTGCTCCAGGCTTGGCCCAGGGTTTAAGGCAGGAGGGGACTTCCAGCCTCAAAAGGAGAGGGGAGAGAAGACAGCCATGTTCTTCCATGTTGGCTCTTTCCAGGGTTTCTGTGACTTCTGATGTGCCAAACATGGTAATGGTTACCCATGGTCGACAGTGTTTGCTGGAGCTCCCCGGCTAAAACAAGCCTGGAAGCAGGAGTGGCATCCACTCCCAAAATGGCTTGCCTCTGGAAACTCTATGAGCAGTGCTCAGGCCTTTCATTCTTTGAGTCACTAGGAGTTGTCTATGACTTGATGGCACCGAAGAACAATAACAACAGTGACATAGAGAGAGCTATGTTGGCCTAGTGGACAGAAAATTATGCTACCACGCCAAAGGTGGGTGATTTTAATCTACGGCCCTCAGGCCAGGTTCAAATTGTTTTCCTGTCAAACATTCTTCTAGGTGGTTTAGCACTGGTCTGTGCATTGCTGTAGACAGGTAACTCATGGTTGCTGTGATGCTGAACACTGTGACACTGATGTGCCAAACGTGGTATGGTGATACATGATGGACAGTGTTTGCTGGAGCTTCCCTACTAAAACAAGCCTGGAAGCAGGAGTTGCATCCACTTCTGAAATGGCTTTGCCTCCAGAAACTCCACGAACAGTGCTCAGGCCTTTTGTTCATACTGTTGCTATGAGTTGTTTATGACTCGATGGCACCAAATAACAACAACAAGACTTCCAATTCAATATTGAATAAGAGAGGTGAGAGTGGGCATCCTTGCCTAGTTCCTGTTCTTAAAGGGAATGCCTTTAAACTCTCTCCATTTAGAACAATGTTGGTTCTCAGGTTTGCATAAATACTTTTACTATGTTGAAGAAATTCCCATCTAATCCTATTTTGTTGAGTGTTTTAATTAGGAAAGGGTGTTGGATTTTGTCAAAGGCCTTTTCTGCATCAATTGATAGGATCATTTGGTTCTTGTTCTTTGTTAATGTGATGAATTATAATAATTGCTTTCTTATGTTGAACCATCCTTACATACTTTTTGTGAATCCTATTTGGTCATGGTGAATAATTTATTTGATGTATCATTGAATTCTATTGGCCAGTATTTTATTCAGAATTCCTGCGTGTACGTTCATGAGAGATATTGGCCTATAGTTTTCTGTTTTGGTGGTGTCCTTTCCTGGCTTTGGTATCAAGGATATGTTTGCTTCATAGAATGAGTCTGGGAGAATTCCATTTCCCCCCCATTTTCTGAAATAGTCTATGTAGAATTGGTGACAGTTCTTCTTTGAATGCTTGATAAAATTCACTTGTGAAACCATCTGGTCCAGGGATTTTTTGTTGTTGTTGGCAGTTGTTTTATTACCTTTTAAATTTCTTATTTTGTAATGGGTCTCTTCAGATTGTTTAATTTCGGTTTGTGTCTGTTTAGGTAGGCTGTGCATTTCTAAGTATTTGTCCATTTTCTCTAGGTTTTCATATTTGTTTGAGTATAGTTTTTCATAATACTCTAATGTTAGGTTTTTTATTTTAGTTGGTGCTGTTGTGATGTTGCCTGATTCATCTCTTATTCAGATTATTTGTGTCTTCTTTTCTTTTGTGAGTTTTGCGAATGGTTTGTCGATTTTATTGATGTTTTCAAAGAACCAACTCCTAGTTTTATTGATAGTTTCAATTGTTTTCCTGTTTTCTATTTCATTTATGTCTGCTTTAATTTTTAGAATTTCAGTTTTTTTAGAGGGTGTAGGGTTTTCTTGTTATTCTTTTTCAATTTGCTTGAGATGTTGGGTTAGAGAGTCAACGATCAATTTTTTCCTGCCTTCTGATGTATTTAATTATTGCTATAAATTGACCTCTGATTACTGCTTTGGCTGTTTTCCATAGATTTTTGTTAAGTGGTGTTTTCCTTGTCATTTGTTTCAAGAAAATTTTTAATTTCATTTTTTATTTCTTGTAGTACCCAGTCATGTTCAAGCAAGGTGTTGTTCAGCTTCCAAATGTGTGGCTTTTTTCCTCCTTTATCTTCTTGTTATTAATTTCTAATTTTATAGCATTATAGTCTGAAAAGATGCTTTGTATTATTTCTACTTTATTTAATTTTTTTGATGCTTGCCTTGTGACCTAGAATGTGATCTATTTTGGAGAATGTTCCATGCACATTGGAGAGGGAGATATATTGTGCGTTTTTTGTGGTGCATTAGCCTATAAATATCTGTGAGGTCAAATTAGTTTATTGTGTGGTTTAATTCTTCAGTATCTTTGTTGAGTTTCTTTCTGGTAGTTTTAACTTTTCTTGAGAGGGGTGTATTGAAGTCTCCAAGTACTATAGTAGTTTTGTCTATTTCCTTTTTCAGTTTTCTTAATGTTTGCTTTATTTATTTTACACATCTTTCATTTGGTGCATAGATATTTATTATTTATTATTATGTCCTCCTGTTCTATTGGGTGGATGGGCACGGGGCTTGGGCCCACTGGGAGTTTGGGGCTGCCAGTCCATTTGCTGATGTTCTAATGTAACCATTATTTCAGTAAAAATTTTACTGAAAAATATAATATTTTCTATAAAGCTTTTTTCATGCTTTATTATACTTCTTTTTAAGGTATTTTTGTTTGGGGAGTTATTAAAACATAATATTACCTAAAATAAATGTTTTTTTTTTCTGGTATATATAAGTTAATTATACATTTGAGCCAAGATAGTTGCTGAATTTGTTTTTCATTTATTTGTTTCTGTAGGTTCTTGGGAATTTTTCTATGAAAATAAATCTTCTGTGATTAAGGAAATCTTTTTATCTATTCAAATTTCAGTAGATTTTCTCTTTCCCAAGTCTCTGTGCACTGCTTTCTCAAAAAGTTGCAAATAGAAATACCATTTGATCCAGTAATTCCACTAATGGGAATTTGCCCTAAAGAAACCATAACTGCCACCCAAGCAGATATATGCACACCCATGTTTATTGCAGCTTTGTTCACAATAGCAAAGAGCTGGAGACAACCCAAATGCCCATCAACAAACAAATCTATAAGAGAAGGTCTGGTAAATTCACACAATGGAATACTATGCAGAATTGGAAAACAAGGAACTCATAAAATATTATGCAAAATGGATGACCCTGGAGGACATTATGCTGAGTGAAATATCTCAGTCACAAAAGGACAAATAATGGGACCAACATCAGGGTTGAGGTAAGACAGAGAAAGAGGGGAGGAATGATGTATATACTGCATTGAAACAGATGAGAGAGAGAACTGTTTAAAAGGGATATATGATTGGGCATTATTGTCATGACATGAGTCCAGAATAAAGGCTGCAGAGTGGAGTGGACTTCGGGGGAGGGATTACATAACAATGAAAGAGGTTTTTCTTTTACTTTTCAAGGAGAGGAGTAAATTCGGGGGAAAGAGGTAAGCAGGGAGAAAAGTGCAACAATGAATGACTGCAAACCCTAAGTCTCTGTAAACGTTCATTAAAATTAATAAAAAAAATAAGAAAGAAAAAAAAATTTAAATTGATCAAAACAAGCTTGGAAGCAGGAGTGGCATCCACTTCCAAAATAGCTTGCTTTGGAAACTCTATGAACTTGGAGAAGCTATAAAAGTGTTGAAGTGTTCCATTCATAGGTTCGCTATTAGTTGTCTATGACTCAATGGCACTTAACAACAACAATAACAACAATATTGCTTTTCAAAAGAGCCTTATGAACATAAAAAGACCAAATTTAAGGTAGCTCTGGTGGCCTAGTGGCAAGAAGATGCACTGCAATCCCAATGCTCTGCTGGAGAAGGAGGTCCAATCTCCTGCACCAGTCAGATCCAATTTGATGGCACACACACACACAAAATTAAAAAAAAAAAAGACCAAATTTAGCCTTGTAGGTAAAATACCTCCCAAAATAATATATCTTAAAAAAAATGACTATTTAGAATATGTAAATGGATATTGTACAGATTGATTTGAGTGTATCAGAAACCACAAGGTTGAACAGGATAGGGAAGGATTCAGATCTGTTGTTCACAAGTTCGTTATCAGTCATGATTGACTCAATAGCACCCAAAACAAGCAACAATGACATACAGACATTTAAAAATGGGGGTAAAAAACCCGTTTGAACCAAACACTTCATAAATGCAGGTATGTAAGCAGATCTTAAGCCTCATTGTAATTTGGAAAATGCAAATTTAAAAGATATTGATACACCAAACTAAAAACTAATTCACTGCTGTTTGATCAATTTCCATTTTTATGGATCCTTGATCAGTTTACGAGCTGTGAATCTTTTATAAGGCAAAGATGATGAGAATCTTACATACTTTGTTTTTTTTGGGGGGGATATTTGGAAAAAAGTGTTAAAATTTATTAATAATAGTTAACATCACATAGTTAATTCAACTAGTTACTTATCATACAGGATGACAACACCTCTACTACAGTGGGTGCTCGAGAGAATCTAACATACTTTGGACATACCATCAGGAAAAACAGTCTTTGGAAAAGGACTTTATGTTTAGATGAGCAGAGAGTGAAAGAGCAGAAAACCTTCAGTAAGATGGGAGCGTCGAGGGACGGCGCAGAAGGGGAAGACCCTCTATGAGGTCGATTGATTCAGTGACTGGGTAATCAGGATGGGTGTGTCAGAGGCAGTGAGATTGACACAGGATAGAGCAGGGTTTAGCGCTGTTGTACGCAGGGTCGCTATGAGTTGTAAGCGACTCGACGGCACATAACAACAACAACAAAGATGAAATGTGACTGCTCAGTCACAACAAAGACTGCGATGATGGCACAGGATTCAATATAGGATAAGGTTTCAACCTGTCATATGAGGTTACTATAACATAGAGTCAACTTGACAGCATCTAACAGCAACAAATCTGTTGAAGAGGAAACTAACCATTTTTCTTCTGCAGAAGGATTTGTGTATTGGAATCATTGATCTTTTGATTACTATCTAAGCCATGAATACTCATTATTGATATGACACTATACACATATATTTTAAAAATTTAAAAATACTGACTATATCAAGTGTTTATGGAAATGAGGAGTACCTGGGACACTTATGCACTACAGGCTCATTTTATTAAGAAGTGTAATATGCAACAGCTATTTTGAAATCAATATGACATCTTATAAAATTTTAACATGCTCAAATATATGCAAGATAATATTAACTATTGTTGCAAGAATCTGCACTACAATCCTTAAAGCATGTTCAAATCCACCAGCTGCTTCACAGGAAAAAAGATGGGCAATCCAACCCAATTAAGTGCCTCTGAAAACACACTGGAGTGTCAGTTATGGGTTAATTCTGACTGAACAGTACACAACAACAATCCTAAAAATGGATCCTAATGTACAGTAGTTCAGTGCTAAGTTTCTAATGGAAAGGTCAGCAGTTTTAACCCATCAGCTGTTTTCGTTATTGTTGTTGTTAAATTCTGTTGAGTCAAGTACAACTCATAGAGACCCTATTGAACAATAGATCTGAACTGTCTTATCCTATGCCGTTTTTTATCATCTTTGATGTATTTGAGTCCATTGCCTACATTCTGTATTAATCCATCTTCTTCAGGGTCTTCTTTCCCTTGACTTAAGCATGATACCTATTTCCAAGGAATAGCCTTTCCTAACAACATATTCAAAATATGTGAAGAAGAAACTTCATCTTCTTTGCCTCAAGGAATATTCTGGCTATACCTTCTCCAAGATAAACATTTGTGGGTTTTTGATGGTTTTATTTTTTCTTTTTGTAGTCTATGGGATATTCAATGCTCTTAGCCAAAATTACAACTCAAATGCATAGATTCTTTTCTCATCATTGTTTATTGTCCAGCTCTCGGATGCATATCAGGTTATTGGAAAGACTCAGGCACAAATTAGTCTTTAACTGACATCATTGCTCTTCTGAACTTTGGAGAGATCTCCTGACTGCTGGTACTAAAGGTGTTTGTTTTGTTTTGTTTTCTTGATGTTAAAATGTAATATATATTGAAGATTACAGTTCTTCAGGTCCTCACTTTTCACAAGGTTGTATCATGTGCTTAACACAGGTTGTTGATGAGCCTTTCTCCATCTTGATGCCACACTCTTCTTCATAAAGTCCAGCTTTTAGAATCAGCTGCTGTGCAGGAGAAAAATGTGGCAGTCAACTTTTGTAAAGTTTTACACTCTTTGAAATCTTGTCAGCCAATTCTACTCTGTCATTCAAGGTTAATGTGAGTCAGAGTTTTCTTGAATGACGGAAAAGGGTGTTTGTTATTCTAAGTATTTAAAAAATAAAAATGTGTCAATAAAGGGACTTGCTTTAAAATATTTATAAGATGTTTTATTACAATATCTCAAAACTGGAAATGTTATAAATAAACAAAATGTGGTAAATCTATACCATAGAAAAAAATTCAGTGATTGAAAATAAAAACCAACTACAAATCAATCACTAAACCATTAGGCCAAACAAAAGAAGACTAGCAACAAAAAATGCATTGTTTAATTGACATAAAATTCTATAAAATGCAAACTAAGATATAATTTTGCAAGAAAGCTAGTAGTTTGGGAGCAAGTGATAGAGAGAAGAAAGTCTACAAAAAGAAAGAATTTTTTGTGGATAATGAAAATCTGTATTTTGATTGTGAATGGTGGTTTAATCATTATGTGTAATTGCCAATATTTATTGAATTAAAGACTTTAAAGGGATATAATATTTTACATATAAATTTTATAATAAAGTTGTTGAAATTTTTTTAAAAAGCTCCTGGATTAAGAAAAAGTCAGATTCCATTAAAAATAGAGGTGATGGAAACCTGTTATGAAGTTTGTCTAATATATCAGTCAAGGATAATGCTTTTCTAGACAATATATGAGAGTAGAAGTTAGACATTAGTCAGTCAAGGATAATGCTTTTCTAGACAATATATGAGAGTAGAAGTTAGACATTAGTCGTTAGTATTGGTGTTTTGATGTGAGCATTGAGTAATAAACCTGGTGGTGCACAATTAATATACCTGGCTACAAACTAAAAGGCCAACAGTTTAAATCTACCAGCTGCTTTATAAAAGAACTATGTTTCTGTCTTTTTTCATAAAGATTTTAAGCCTTGGAAATGCTGTGAGGCTATCTATTCTGTCTTATAGGATCACTATGAGTTGGAATAAATTTTCTGGCACTGAGTATTTGGTTTAGGGTGTGAGTAAAACAGAATATTTAATGCCATTATTTTAATAAATGGACAGAAATTCTATTTACTAATATGAGAAAATTGGGAAAAACAATGAATAAATTATTTGCTGATATTTTGATGCCTTGTCAATTGATACTCTCTGAATAAAACACTTGACTGAATGAAGGTTTTATGGTTTGGATTTGTGATATGGGCAAAGATTATTTATTGACAATACCTTGTATTGCAAAAAAAACAAAAACAAAAACAAAAAAACCACAAACCAACCCAAAAACAAATCTTTTGAAGAAGTACAGCTAGAGTGCCTTTTAGAAGCAAGGATAGTGAGAGACTGTTTCACATGATTATTATCAGGAAGGGTCAATCTCTGGAGAATGACATCATGCTTAGAAAAATAGAGTGGAAGACTATCAATTTGTACGATTGTCACAGTGATTTGTACAATGGCTTAAATTCACACAATAGGGATTTTAAAGAGATAGTGTAGAATTGGGTAAAATTTTGTACTGTGGTACATAAGCTAACTATGAGCCAAAATTAATTTAATGACATCTAAAAACAATGACAACAACAACATTTATCTGAACATATTGATTGGTAAGTCTCCAAGTATGTTTTCCCTCTTGAATCTAGCTGAAAATGATCTCACTCAAACAAACAAGAAACTTCACAACGTTAATTATCTTTGTTTAGCACCACTTTCTGTCTTCCCTTGAGGATTTAAAAATTCTTTTTATTAGAGAAAACACAATACTCTATGTAATTAAAATTTAATACTAATGTATCCATGAAATTTCCCCTTTTTACAATAAGTTTAAAAAGAAGATATTTGAGTACCTGAGGAGATCCAAGGATCTGTGGATCACATGTAGGAGATAGGAGAAGGAAAAAGAGGTTGTTCTAGTACCAGACACTTGTTTTAATGAATTGATCATAAAAGTACACAAATATAGGCATGGACTAAAATGTTCAAGAAAGTATTGTTTAGAAAAATTATATTAAAAAGGAAAACATTAAAAATAGGAGATTAATGTAAAAGGGAATACAGCCATTAAAAATGGTCTATGTACTTTTGTAGAAACATATGGCTTGATTTCCAAACAAAGAGCTCAGTGATCACTATGTTCAGTGAGATTACTCTGCAATAAAATATTTAGATAGGCATGCACATAAATAGAAAAATATCTAGAAGGGCATTCAACATAGCACTCTATACATATGAGTTATGGAGGCTTAATATGTAGAAAATTGTTCAACAGTTGGAATCCACAAGCTACTCCACAAGAGAAAAATGAGAAGACTCCCAAGGCAATTCACAGCCTTGTAAAGTTGCTAGAGGTCAACTATGAGTAGAACTCACTCAACAACAATGAGATATAATGTTGGAGAAGAATATTGAATAAACAACTGATTGTCAAAGGAACAAACAAAGTATTCTTAGACAAGGTTCAACCAGAGTGCTCCATAGAGGAAGGGATTATGAACTTTATCTCATACACTTCAAACGTGTTATCAGGAGGGGACGGACCAGTCCTTAGAAAAGGACACCATGCTGAGAAAGGTAAAAATGTCAGCAAAAGAGAAGAATATCTTCAATTAGATTAATTGACTGTGACTACAATGAACTTGGCCATGACAGAAATGTTAATGATGATGCAGAATATTACAAGTTCAGATCTGTTGCTCATAGGGTTACTGTAAGTTATAGCATATGAACTAGAGTGAGAGTGAGAAGAACACTAGTCACGGAGTCTATGGGTCATTGTACTGCTAACCCAAAGGCCAGGCCTTTCTGGCAGTTTAAATCCATCAGCTGTTATTCCTTGATGTTGTTGTGGTGTACCTTCCTTTCAGTGAGAACCAACCCAGAGCTGACCCTCCAGTGAGTTTTCAGAGGCAGTAATGCTGAGGAGGAGATTGCCCAAACTCCCATCCCACAGAGCAGCTAGTGGCCTTGAACCGCATACCTTCAGAATTGCTCCACAGCTTCTTGCCACTAGGCCACCAGTGCTCCCTTGTTCCTTGAAAATTCAAGGGTCAGCTATGAGTCATTCTGAGTGAGTTAAAATAACTTAAAAAAAATGAATGAGAGTTTATCAGATTTTAGGCCTGTAAAAATATGGTGCTAATAAGGTTTTATGATAAATGATAACCTCATATTAGAAATGAAGACATTTAGAACCAAACCAAAAACGAACTGCCTTTTATAGTGTTAAAAACCCTACTAATTTAAGATGCCATATTATAAATAACCCACCAGTGATTGGTAATTCGTAGTACCACATTACATAGCTTAGTTTATCTCAGGGGATGTCTTGAAAACATTATGCAAAGTCAGGTACAAAATGAAAAAGATATGATTCCACTTAAAAGAAATATCTTGATTAGACAAATATCCAAAGACTAATATTTCTGAGTAGTTATCAGAGGTTAGGAGAAATCAGAAATGAGAGTTATCATTTATGAAATACTGAGTTCCTGTTTAGAATGGTGAACATTTTTGGAAATAGATAATGATAATGGTTGCACAACATTTGAATACATTAATGCCACTGATTTTTACAATTAAGATAATTGAAATGGCAATCTTTTTTCTATATATTTTGCCACAATTTTTTAAAAGTTAATATTTAATTTTGTGCTTTTGTAGATTATGTTGTTTTTTTAAGGTATTTTCAGCATTTTCCCAAAGTGAGTTGAGTAGTTGTGTCTTCAAATCTAAGAAACTTGCTACTAATTATGTAACACAATCATTGATTTGATCTCTTTATGTGATACTTGTTATATGTCATTTACTCTTCTCCTAATGCTATAAATGTTTTCAAACTCTTCTACAGAGATATTGCTGTTGTGCACTGTTAGTTGGAACCAACCCACAGCTGACCCTCTAGTGAGTTTTCAGAAGAGGTAAATCACACAGGAGGTGATTGTCCATCCTTCTCCAGTGGAGCAGTGGGTGGCCTAGGATAGTGTGCTTTGAGGTTCGCAGCACACCTACTTGTCACTAGGCCAGCAGGGCTCCTTCTAGTTAATGTAAATATTTCCATTAATTTAAAAGCCCAGATCTAGTTGCTGTCTTATTAATTTATTTTAACATTATGTATTTGCACAAACACATGCTCACTGAGTAACAAAACATTTGAAGTGTGTCAAAGTAAATAAACTTTACATCAGACAAATATTAGTATTGAACACAACTTTATTTCTTTTTTTATTTAAGAAGTACCAGGAAATGAGTTAATTTCTCCTAAATTTAATGTTCTCACTGGTGAAATAGGGGCTAAGTGGTATAACAAGAAGGTTAAAAGTCGAGTCTCAAATCAAGCATCTGACATAATTAAATAAATTATGGAAATAGCTATCACAGTACTTAATAGGAAAGAAAACAATATGGATAAGGCTCTAGCAGCCCAGCTGAAATTACATGCAGCTGGAATTATGTGCATATGTACATATTCACATATTATTAACACCGTCATCCTTCCCTGAGGGCAGTCTGAAACTTACTTGCTAAAACCAATTCTAAATTAGGCTAACTAGCAGCAAGCAAATTTCAATTTTTCTTTTATATTAGAAAAATTTTCAAAATTTGTTCTTTAAAAATACTTAAAGAAAGAAAGAAAGTCCAACATCCTTAAGAGCACAATATCTTTAATTTCGAAACATTTGAGACCATTAGAAGAATGGAAAAATTGGGACAAAGTTCTGGGAAGAAATCAGATTCATCTCTTTTAAAACCTAGAGCATAATAACAATACCTTTTATTTCACATGATACTTTAGAGTTTAAAAATGGCTTTTAATTCCATCTTTCTCTGAGCAAACTCTTCTTTTGATAGCACCTTCCTTAAAGCAGCCTTCATAGCTTCATTACGTAAGCTATAGATGACTGGATTGAGTGTTGGAGGTATTACGGTATAAAATATGGAGAACATGAGGTCCATAGCTGATAGAGAATCTGAAGGTAGCCTTAGAAACTCAAAGCCTGCAGCTGAGAGGAAGAATGTGACTACAAACAGATGAGGTAGGCACATAGAGAAGACTTTGGTCCGTCCCTCAGCTGATGGGATTCTCAGCACTGCAGAGAAGATGCGAACATAAGAAAGCACAATGGAGATCAAACAAATAAATGCTGTCGAGGTCGTGAATGCCGCTACTGCAATCTCATTCATGAAATCAGAAGAACAGGACAGTTTTAACATCTGAGGAATGTCACAGAAGAATTGATGTATGACTCGGTCTCCACAAAGTGGAATAGAAAAGTTAACAGCTGTGTGCATGAGCCCAGAAATTCCCCCAGCAACCCATACGGCTATCACTGCACGCCTACAAGCACTGAGATCCATAATAGTCTCATAGTGCAGTGGTTGACAGATGGCAACATACCGGTCATAAGACATCACTGTGAGGATGGCCACTTCTGAGGAGGCCAGAGCGATGAAAAAGAAAACCTGAAGGATACATTGACCGTAGGAAATGTAACCATTGTCCGTAAGTGAGTTTGCGATGGACTGGGGGACTGTGACTGAGATGAAACAGACATCCAGAAAGGAGAGGTTCTTCAAGAAGTAATACATGGGGGAATGGAGACGATGGTCTAAGGTGATGATGGTGATAATTAGAAGGTTGCCTGTCAAGGCCAGCAAATATGTCACCAAAAAGAGCAGTGCGTGTAAAATCTGAAATTTACGATCATCAGAAAACCCCATGAGGAGGAACCCACTCATTGAGGTCAAGTTGGCCTTGATCATATTGCAGATAGGAAGGATGATCCTGTTTAGGAAGTCAAAGAGTTATAAGGAAAAAATGTATAACATTTGATATATCTGCTTGTTGAGTCACTCATTGTCTTTATACTCAATACAGAAAAATCTTTAATCATTATCCAGAAATGTTACTGCTGCTAATTGCTGTCAAAATAGTTCAAATCCTCCTGATAGCCCCATGTATACAGAACTTACTCATAAGGTATTTAAGGCTGTGACATTTCAGAAGCAGATCACAAGGCCTGCCTTTCTAAGTGTCTATGAATGGATTTTAGCTAGTAATTGAGTATTTAAACATTCAACAATTTCATATAGATGAGGAAAAAGTCATGATGATTTTGTAAATCAGCATTAGGATTGTCAAAAGAAAAGCAAATAATTAACAGAATCCCAAGTAACTCTGTGAGAATGATTCTGACATAGCAGTTTCATTCCTTCTAATTTATGGAAATTTACTGAAGACTCTGGACGGAACAGTTAAGTGCTTCACTTAACTAAATTAAAGTGACCATCTTTTACTAAACAAAAGTTGACAGTTTGAACCTGCCTAGAGGTACCTGGATTGAGAAAACAGTTGGAACTCGGGGCTCAAGGTGAGCAGTGATTTTGAAGTTGGAGCAGTTTTAGGCAGTATTTTGCTCTGTTGCACACAGGATCACATTATGTTAGTGCTAACTCACCAGTACCTAAGAACAGCAACAACAGATAAGCTTCTGAAATGTCACAGTCTCGAAAACTTTATGGAGTCTCGAAAACTTTATGGAGTGAAGTCAACTCTGTACCCATAGGCTTGCCATGAATCCGAGTCAATTCAAAGGCAAATAGGGGAAAGAAGAAAAGTATTACTCTATTACACTGGTGTGATACATCTTAATATTGCATTAAAGTTTCCTTAACTAAACCAATTAAACTTAAATCTTTGGTATCACCTGTAAAATCAATCTAGGAATAGAGTAGATACAAACCAACAGAGAGGATAATGTTAAAGATAATCATATTCTTTGTTTCTATAAGTTTCTTAACATCTTTCAAAGATGACATTTGGTTGGAATAAACTTTTTGAAACAAATGTGTAGAGTGAAATAAGTCTTCTGTAGATTTCATCAAACAAACAAAAAAATGAAGTCAGCTATAGACGTAACATAATTCTTAGAGAGTTCTGTGTTATCACTTTTCCTCCTTTATCTTAAATGTACTATTGTGGAATCATAGACTCACATATACATCAGAATTATTGTGATAATTTTTACTTTTTTTGTTAAAAATCTGAATTTTTTTAAAAAGTCAATAATATGTTACTTGACAGCAAAACACTATGCCTTCATCATCACTGTCAATTCTTGTATATTTGCTAGTAATATCTAACATATAAAACCCAAAATCAAAACATTTCCTGTCCTGTTGATTCTAAATCATGGAGACACTATATATGTTAGAGCAAAACTATGCCTTATGTGGACAGCTAATTTTTTCAGAAGTAGATTGCCAGACCTTTAATATAAAGCCTCTGATGGACTTGAATCTCCATCCTCAATTATTTGCACCTCATCTGGATTTACCAGAGCTTTTCAGTTTGAGAAGGCTCATGGTGAAAATGAAACGAAAAGCAAAACCAATGCCAATGGTAATGTCAGACTCAGCTCCCCTATATATAGGTCAAAGTAGATCTCCGTAGGACAACAGCGACAACACAGAAGCTTTAAGCAAACATTTGTTTAACTGAATTTATACTCATCTGGTTCTAATTCTTTACAAATACTTAGTAAAAAAATTTAGTTACTTTAGTAGATATTGTGAATGGTTCTATTTATCCCCAGATCTGGTGGAATAGAGATAAGGAAATGGCCTGCCAACCCACATGTATGCAATTCGAACTCAACAGCTGCTTCTGAAAACTTGCTGGAGAATCAGCTCTAGGCCGGTTCTGACTTGAAGATACACAACACTACCAACAAATAATGGAGAGCTCTGATGGCCCAGTGGTAAGTAAGGAGTTGCATTGCCAATCTGAAGGAACATGGCTTGAATCTACCAGCTGCTCTACTGGAGAAAGATGGACAATCGCTGCCCATGTGATTTACTGCTTCTTGAAAATCTACTAACAGGTGAACTATGAGTCAGTTCCAACTTGATGTTATATAACATAATAACAAACAATAGGCTCCAGGTGCTCTGGTGATGCAATTATTTAATTACTAGCTTAAGAGAAGAGTATTACCATGGACTGCTAGGAAAACAAACAGGTTTATCCTGGTGGCTCCTTGGAGGCAAGGATTCTGAGGCTCTATCTAGCATACTTTGGACATGTTGTGAAGAGAGACCGGTCCTTGGAGAAGGACATCATGCTTGGGAGGGTGGAGGGACAGCGCAGCAGAGGAAGGCCCTCTATGAGGTGGATTGATTCAGTGACTGGGATAATCGGGATGGGAGTGTGAGAGACAGATTGGCACAGGACAGAGCAGAGTTTAGGGCTGTTGTACACAGAGTGTCTACGAGTCGCAAGTGACTCGATGGCACACAACAACAACAACATTATCTTAAACACAATAGTTTAAAACTACCAGGCAGAGAGAGATATATTGATCTGGTTTTGTAAATATTTACAGTCCTAGAAATCCTGTGGGTCAGTTCTACTCTGACCAAAGTGTAGCTGAGTTTGACTTCACTATAAGGCAACCAGTTTGGTTTTGATTCTGTGTCTTCTTAAATACAACAGCTCCAGTAAATACATGAATTATCCCAATACTAAATTATACATGATCTTTCTCAAATATATGGCTCTTCCAAACAAGATTTTTTGAAAATTATTTTCCATCTTCTTTCCTTTGATCACTGATGTCACTTGTTGCTGACTTCCTGCCTCTAAGGATATCCTTTCTTAGTCTCTGATGGAGTCATTTCTGGACATTTACTGAAATTTAAAACTTTTAAATTTTAAAGCTTTAAAAAACACTGTCCTCAATTGTCTTTTGTCTTTGTTAAATGAAAAATATTTTCTAGAGGCTAGTTAAAGGACAAGTGAAGTCCTTTTCTACATGATTTGTACATTACCAGGTGAGGGTATTTCAAAGCACTTCCAAAGAGCTCTGAGTCCACATCGATGTCACTACCTTCAATCACTTCCAATTGGGCCTGTCCAACTAAAACTTATCTCTTCTCCCAACTACCTCCCTACCACTGATCTCTGCTTCAAAGAATGACACATTTAATAAAGCAACAAGTTTATCTGTTCATTTTCTTTTATAGTTACTACCTTCCGTTGCCCCATTTCTACATTAGTTTGCCTTTTTTATCATCTCTGGCAACATTTTTATTCTTAAATTTAATGTCCCTTCAATCTAATATCTGTGTTGTTCCTAAGATTATCATATTGTCACATTTCTGATTTTGTTTTTTCTCTCCATATTAGCATTAAGCATTAATGACCTTGACTAAGCATTAATGACCAAAAAACTTAGAATGGCAACTGACTATTTGCAAAATATTCCCTGACTGCCCTTCTGGTAATAACTTTCATTGCGACTTTTCTAATCTCATGTCAAAAATACACTCTAATAATGCTGAATTACCCTTCATGCCTCAATCATATTCCTACTCTGTACTTTGAAATATTTTTTTTATTGTACTATTTTTTTTTCTACCTGGAATTTCTACCACTAGATACCCTCCTCTATTGCTTGGAAAATATTTAATGATCTTTCAACACAGTTTCTTTATTTTCCTTTAAATAATCTCTCAACGTTACCTAATAAGCCAAATAGCTTTTGAGTCTAACACTAGCTTTTTTAATCCAGAGTGCATTCATTGACTTTTCCTTATAACTTATAATTATGTTATTATGCTTATTTATTTGCATGTTTCAATGTATGTAGACAAAATAAAAAACACTGCTGCTGAGACTATATCTTAATGAAATAAGCTACCTTACTGGTCAGAGTAGACCTGCTACAAATGTTTTTCAAGGTTGTAAATCTTCTATGGAAGTAGATTGCTATATCTTTCTCCTAAGAAATGGCTTGTTGGCTTGTGGATTCCAACAACCACTCTCTTGGTTAGCAGCTAAGTACTTTTACCACAAAAGCTCAGCCTACTTAAATTAGTAATAATATAGAGTCAAATAATACATTTTATGTAGGACTATATTTCCAGAGTCTCAATAGGAATTGTGCTGCCAAAGCAGCTGTTCTTTGGTAGAAAGACAATCTCCTCTTGTGCAATTTACTACTTCTGGATAATTACTGCTAGAGGGTCAGCAACAGGCTGGATCTGACTTCATGATAAACAACAATAACAATAAATGTTGAATAAATCATATTAAATTTTCAGAAGTCACACTCACCAGAAATGATCCAAGTCAATTGGAAAAAATCTCATTTAATTCTAAAATTAAGCATTTCCAAGAAGTGGTCTCATAGCTCAGCCTGTGAAATTTTCATCTAAGAAAAGGACAAAGGTATGTTAATACAAGACTGAACAAAGATATAGACTTAGGGGCATTTAAACTCCCTATTAAGCCCATGGCATTTAAAATGAAGTCAATGCTGCCCAGGCACTAGGGACAAACTTGCTCAGTACTGCTGTGGTTCCAGAAAAGCATTATCAGTTCAAAGACTGGGATTTTGCAGATCTCTCCCTCAAGGAATTACCTGAGTGGAAAGTAGTTAATTATCATCTTCATTTAACTACATCTTATAGCCTACACACTTCAGAGAAGGAAAAATGTATGTTGTTGCTCAACATTATTGAATTGAAACAAACACAAATTATAATGTATTTTTTATTTTTGTGTTGTAATTTCCAAGTTGACTTCAACAATGGGTTCAAGTGTGTCAGAGATGGAGAGGACAGCACAGGAGAAGATAGGATTCAGGCCTGTTGTTCATAGAGTTTCTATGAGTCGTACTCAACTCAAAAGCACCTAACAACTAACAACAACTTCAGAGTTAGACTTCTCTAGTAAGAAGTAGGCGTTTTTTGGTTTTGCTTTCATCCATTAATAATTTCGATTTTATTGTGTACCCATAAAGTTAGGTGTGCTTTTTTTGGTAGATCTTTTATAAAAAAAGGAGAATATTTAATAATTGCCTGCATATATAAATTTTACATAGTTATAAAATCAATCGTAGAATTTAAAAAATAGAGATAATTTAGTTCAAGGTTTACCTCAAAACTACTTCTTTTCTAAAATATATAATATATATTATTAATATATATAACATGTATATGTACATTTATATTTATATGTTGTTGTTGTTATATGCTGTCAAGTCGCTTGCAACTCATAGAGAACCTGCGTACAAGAGACCTAAACCCTGCTCTATCCTGTGCCAATTGCACTGCTTCCAACACACCCAACCCGATTACCTCAGTCACTGCATCAATCCACCTCATAGAGGGTCTTCCCCTCCTGCGCTGTCCCTCCATCCTTCCAAGCATGATGTCCCTCTCCAAGTACCAGTCCCCCCTTACAACATGTCCAAAGTATGTCAGATGAAGCCCCAGAATCCTTGCCTCCAAGGAGTAGCCTGGTTTAGTTTAACCCTCTCCAGGATGAAACTGTTTGTTTTCTTGGCAGTCCATAGTACATTCAATACTCTTCTCCAGCACCACAGCTCAAAGGCATCAATTCTCCTTCTATCTTCTCTACTCATTGACTAACTCTCTGATGCATAACAAGTGATTGGAAAGACCATGGCCTGTATCAGATGCCCCTTAGTCTCCAGAGTGACACCATTGCTCTTCAGTACTTTGGAGAGGTCCCTAACAGCAGACTTTCCCATTGCAATACGTCTTTTAATTCCCTGGCTGCTGGTGCTGAGAGTGTTGACTGTGGAGCCAAGCAAACTAAAGCTGTGAACAATCTCAATCTCTTCACCATCCATCCTGATGCTGCCAACTGGTCCAGTGTTGAGAATCTTTGTCTTCTTGATATTGAGCCTCAGTCCATATTGAAGGCTGCAGTCCTTGACCCTCTGCAGCAAAGGATAGAGCAGGGTTTAAGGCTGTTGTACATAGGATCACTATGAGTCACAGGCGACTTGACAACACATAACAACAACATGAATAACAGACTCAAACCTTGCCTATCTTGTGCCATTCCCACAATCTCTACTGTGCTTAAACCCATTGTTGCAGTCACAGTGTTAATCCACTTCATTGAAGGTCTTCCACTCTTTCATTATCCCACCACCTTTTGAAAGATGATACCCCCTCAAAACACTGGCACCTTTTAAAAATACGTGTGTGAAAAAATTATTACTTAATTTTTAAGGAGACCTCTAACTGAACTTATTTCGAGACCTGTTTTTCCTTTTGACAATCCATGGTATATTTCTTTATTGCAAAGATATCAATTTTAATTGAACTTTTCGATTCAAAGATAACAGTTCTTCTCAATATTCCTTATTTATTGTCCAAATACATTTTATTTACAAATGTATCAGTTGAGAATATTATGGTTTTGATCAGGAGCAACTTAATTTTTAAATTGATTCACTTGTTCTTTAGGATTTTAAAGAGTTCCATATCATATTTGAGCAATGGTATATGTCTGTATTTCTTGAGTGCTACTTTATTAGGACTATTGTTATTAGGTTCCCTGTCCTATCCTGTGCAATTCTCACACTTTTTGACACACTCAAGTGCATTGTAGCAGTTACTGAATCAATGCATTTTGAGGATGAAATTTATATTAAATTAATTCCTATGTCTTCCCTGATAATTCTCATAATTTTAAGGTTAGCTCCTATATTTTTTACCTACCTTGAGTTAGTTTTTGTACATGATGAGAAGTATGTATCTTGTTTCCATTTTTTGCAGACAGTTTTCTAGTTTTAACTATTGTCTGAACAGAGCAAGAGAACACCGCATGTTTAAAATTAAGAAAGATATGTAGCAGGATTGTATCATTTCTTCATACTTATTTGATCTGTATGCCCAGTGAATCATTCAAGAAGATAGACTTTATGAGGAAGAATGTGGTATTAGGGTTGGAGGAAGACTCATAAAAAAATGTGCATTATGAAGATGACACAACCTTACTTGCTGGAAGCAAGGAGAACTTGAAGCAAGACCAAAGATTATAGCCTTCAATATGGATTACATCTCAACATCAAGAAAATAAAGATTCTCACCATTTGACTACTATATACCATCATGATAGAGAAAAAGTTGAAACTGTCAACGATTTAATCTTAATTGGATCCATAATCAACACCATTGGTGTGGTATCAGCAATCAGGAGATCAGGTGATATATTGCACTGGGAAAGTTTAATGGTACAGATATTTCCAAATTACTGAGGAGCAATAAACGTCAGTTTGAAGACTAAGGTGCACCTGACTCTGGCCATAGTCTTTTAAATAATTTTCTATGTATCAGATAGCTGGGCAATAAATAAGGATGTCAGGAGGAAGATTGAAGCCTTTGAGCTGTGGTGTTGGAGAAGAGTAGTAAATATTCCATGAATTATCAAAAGAATAAACAGATATGTCTTGGAGAAAGTACATCCACAATACTTTTTAGAGGCAAAGATGACAAAGTATCATCTCACATACTTTGGGAATATTATTAGGAAAGGCTATTCAAAATTGGGAAGGGCGTACGGCAGGGATGTATCCTTTCTCCATACCTTTCAATGCAGAGCGGATTATCTGGGAGGCTAGGCTCTATGAGGAGAAGTGTGGTGTCAGAATTGGTGGAAGATTCATGAACAATCTGCGTTATGCAGATGACACAACCCTGCTTGCTGAAGCTGAGGAGCACCTGAAGCACTTGCTGCAGAGGGTCAAAGACTGCAGCCTCCAATATGGATTGAGGCTCAATGTCAAGAAGACAAAGATTCTCACCACTGGACCAATTGGCAGCATCAGGATGGATGGTGAAGAGATTGAGATTGTACACAGCTTTAGTTTGCTTGGCACCACAGTCAACTGGCACCAGTAGCTAGGAAATTAAAAGACATATTGGATGCGAAAGTCTGCTGTTAGGGACCTCTCCAAAGTACTGAAGAGCAATGGTGTCTCTCTGGAGACTAAGGTGTTTGATACAGGCCATGGTTTTTGCAATCAGTTGTTATGCATCAGAGAGCTGGACAATGACTAGCGAGGATAGAAGGAGAATTTATGACTTTGAGTTGTGGTGCTGGAGAAGAGTATTTATGGTACCACAGACTGCTAAGAAAACAGATACATACTGGAGAGGGTTAAACCGGGTGGCTCCTTGGAGGCAAGGATTCTGAGGCTCCATCTAACATAATTTGGACATGTTGTAAGGAGGGACAGGTCCTTGGAGAGGGTCATCATCCTTGGTAGGGTGGAGGGACAGTGCAGGAGGGGAAGGCCCTTTATAAGGTGGATTGATTCAGTGACTGTGGTAATCGGGAGGGTGTGTCGGAGACAGTACAGTTGGCACAGGACAGAGCAGAGTTTAGGGCTGTCGTACATAGGTTCGCTATGAGTTGCAAGCGACTCGACGGCACATAGCAACAACAACAACAATTCACAAATCTGAAAATCACTGGAGGGTCAGATTTGAGTTAATTCTAATTCAAGGAAACATAACAACAACAATTTATAATAGAAATATAAATACAATTAAAAAGGGAAAGGATATTTATCAGCTAATAATGCTAATAAAATTAAATAGCCACATAAATAAAATAGGAGCTCTAAACCTTGAAGGTCTTCTTTTACATTGACTTTCTGGTTTTTAGCTGTAATGTTCTTCTCAAGGGACAGACCCATTCTCACAACAATTTCTGTCTTTATCTATTTTATTATAATACTTGTTTTGTCTTCTTGTACTGCCCTTTGAACACCTCTGTTCAGTCCTTACTTCACCTTTTCATATTACATTTTCCTACATTCTACAGTCAATTTCAGAGTCTCTTGTGACATCAGTTTTGGTTTTTACTTTCTTTTCTGTCTTTTTATGTATCTTTTGCTCTTTATTTTAATGATGTCCTTGAGGTTATTAGTGTTCAGATTGTCTTTAATTACGCTGGAATATCCTCGAAGTCATATTTTGGCTCTCGTGGACCTGTTTTAATTTTCTTTGGACTAAACTTGAGTTTGTATGTGAGGAATTGCTGGTCTCTTTCACAGTTAGCCTTAGCTTTGCTCTGATTGATGATTTTGAGCTTCTGTACTTTTTCCATAAATGTAGCAGATTTGATTCTTATGTATTCTATCAGATGAGATTCATGTGTATAATGATTTTTTGTTTTTTGCAAACATTATTTATGATTAATAAGTTACTGATCTTACAAAATAGGAACTCTGGTGGCCTAGTGGCAATAAGCTGGGCTGCAATCCCAAAGGCACAAAGTTCGAGGCCACCAGATGCTCCATGGGAGAAAGATGGTCAATTTCCTCCTGTGCATTTAACTGCCTTTAAAAAACCACCAGAGTGTTAGCTATGGGTCAGTTCCAACTCTATAGTACACAACAACAACACAACACAAGTAAAATAAGATATGGAGCTCTGGTGACACAGTCCATAGGAAGTTATACTATTAATCCAAAGATGACACTTTTCTGGCAGTTTGAATCCACTAGAGCTTAGTGGAATAAAGATGGATTATCTCTTGCCAAGAAATTTACAGCCTCTGAAAATTCATTGGAAGGGTAGCTATGAGTCTGTTCTTATTCAACAGCAATGAATTAACAAGTGAATGAATGAGTGAGTGAAACTTTGCACTAGGGTCAACTATGACTCAGTTCCAAGTTCACAGCAATGAGTTTGAATTTGAGATTTGATGAACAAAATGATTGATGACCTGTATCTCACGCCACAGACAAAATTATTTTCCAGTAGGTTTAGAACTAAATTAAAAAGCAAAAGAATTAAGTTTTCCTGTGACTGAGCAAATCATTTGAGAAGCTGGACTTTATGAAGTAAAATATTTTATCAGGTTCAGAGGAAGATTCATCAAAAACCTGCTTTATGCAGATGACCCAACCTTGTTTGCTGAAATAAAGGAAAACCTGACATGTTCGTAGCAGAAGATCAAAGACTACAGCTTTCAATAGGTATTTCATTTCAACATCAGGAAAACAAAATGTCTCACCACTGGGCCAATAGGTAACATCATGATAGATGAAGAAAAGATTTAAGTGATCAACAATTTCATCTTGCATGGTATCAGAAGTTAAGAGATCAAAAGACATGTTACACTGGGAAAATATGGTGTCAAGGACCACTCTAAGGTTCTAAAGGGCAACGGTGTCAGTTTAAAGACTAAGGTCACCTGATTCAAGTCATGGTCTTTTCAGTTACTTGCTATGCATCTGAAAGTTGGACAATGAATAAATATGACAGAAGAAGAATAGAGGCCTTTAAATTGTATTGTTGAAGAAGAGTATTGAATTTCCAAGAGAAAAAAGTATCTTGCAGAAAGAATAACCAGAGTGCTCCTTGTAGGCAAGGAGGGTAAATCTTTCTCACATACTTTGGACATGTTGTTCAGAGGGTCCAATCCCTGGGAAAATACACCATGCTTAGAAAGGAAGAGAGTCAGAGAAAGAGAGGAAGACCGTCAACAAGACATACTGATAGTAACTATGGAAATGGGCTCCAGTGTATCAAGATTGATGAGGATGGCACAGGAGAGAACCAAGTTCAGATACACTGTACATAGGGTCACTAGGAGTTGTAGTCAACTTGACAGCACCTAACAACAATCACAATTAACAACTTATATTTTTCTTTTGTTACACAATCTTAATATTATATAAATGCTTGTGAATTCATTTTATATTTACTAACCAAGAAACTGTGGTGGCATAGTCAGTAGAGAGTTGTGCTTCTGACCGACCTAACAGCCACACCTCAATGGTTGTTTGAATTCACCAGCAATCCTAGGAAGATTGTAAATCTCTTTCCATGAGAATTACAGCCTCAGAAAGCAATTTTAAGTTGGTTTCTATTCTACAGCAATGAGAGTGAATGAAATAAATTCACTAATTATAATTCTGAAACATGAAGATTTACCTTTATTAATTTATAGGTTCTTAAATGCTCTTTAGTAATCAATTTTCTAAATATTTCCTGTGGCCCATTTACAAAAGGAAGGTGTAACTTTATCTCTCACACTTTGGTCATGTTGTTAAGAAGAGCCAACATTTGGGAAAAGAGGGTCCATGAAAGAGAGGAAGGTATTCAAAACAATGGATCGATACAGTGGCTGTAGCAATGGGCTCCACTAGATCATTAGATTGAGTGTTGAAAGCATAACAGTGAGAGAGAGTTCAAGATATTCTTATGGAACTGTTATTAGACAAGTTGTCAACCCTTACTTTATCTTTTGTGACTCAACATACTTTTTATTATTTTATCACTTCATATAGTTCGATCATTATGTAAGAAATTTTTCTATTTTTTATTTTATTCATTCGTATATAAATTATAAAACACATTTAGGAACATATTTTAGAGGCTATTAAATTGTTATAGTGTTTAAACATCCCATCTTGCATGAGTGGCAATGTAATATATTGCATCTGAAGAGGCCATATAAATAGTATATTGAGACATTTCTGGAGTACCTCTTGTATATTACTGATTGAAGTTCTGAGAAGTTCAAAGATCCTTAATGGATCACTAAATGGAATGATGACATTGGGAGACAAGTGGCTCTCACTAATATATGGATACCATGAGTACTCCGTATGAATACTCCATAGTCTAGCATAACTTTAACAAAAGTGAGAAAATATTTTCATTAACTGAAGTTTTTCATCATCTTGATATGAAATGAGATGCTGGGGTGAGAAATTCACTGGATTCTTTAAGGGAAATTTACATTCTTTTACTACACCTCATTTTACGGAGTGGGATTTGATTTTGCCAGAGTAATTTGTGCTGGAGAAGAGTCTTTAACACATCATGGACTGCCAAGAAAACAAATCGGTCTGTCTTGGAGAAGGTGAAACCAAGTCTCTCCTTAGAGGCTAGGATTTTGAAGCTCCACCTCACTTACTTTAAGCACGTGGCCTGGAGAGATCCGTCCATGCTCAGAAGGGTGGACGAACAGTGCAGGAGAGGACACTGGATGAGATAGATTGATACAGTGACTGGGGCAGTGGGGGTTGGTATGTCAGAATTAGTGAGACTGGCTCAGGACAGGGAAGGGTTCAGAGCTGCTGTACATGGGGGTCGCTATACATCGCAGGTGACTCAACCAAAAATATTCTATGACAGCTTTGGAAGCAGGAGTGGCATCCATTTCCTAAACAACATGCCCCCGGAAACTCTTAGGAACTCATGGGGCCGCTATGAGTCATGCTCAACTAGATGGCAATCAACAACAACAACAACAATTTACATGTGACTTTACTGTTCAATATTTGTATGCCTAGTGATATTTTATTCAAATGAAAATTTTCACTACAATGATTTTTTATTTAATATTCATTTCTTGTTTTGTATATATAATATTTTCCCACTATATTTTGAACTTATCTCTTAGCCAGGAATTAATAAATAGATATGTCTCAACAAAACATGGTGACTTTTCTTCCTTTAAAAACCTTTCTTAGAGCTGCCATCATGGCTTTGTTTCTCAAGCTATAGATCATTGGATTGAGTGTTGGAGGCATAACTGTGTAAAACAGAGTGAGCAAAAAGTCTAGTGCAGTTGGAGAGTCAGAAGGTGGCTTTAGAAACTCAAAAAAACTGCTAGATACAAATAATATAACAACACCTAGATGGGGGAGGCATGTTGAAAAGGCTTTGGATCTACCCTTAATGGAAGGGATCCTTAGTACAGTAGAAAATATACGTATGTAAGAAAGACCAATAAAGAGGAAGCAAAGAAATGCCACCAAAGACAAGAAGACAATGACCCCAAGCTCACCGAGATAGTCGTTGGAACAAGAGAGCTTTAGGAGTTCAGGGACATCACAGAAAAACTGGTGAATGATATTGGGACCGCAGAAGTGGATAGAGAAGGTAGCAGCTGTGTGCATGACTCCGGAGATGACCCCACCCATCCAGACAGCTAAGATTCCATGAACACAAGTGCTGACATCCACAATGATTTCATAATGCAGTGGAATGCAAATGGCCACATAGCGGTCATAGGACATTACTGTGAGCATAGCCATTTCAGCACAACCACAGACAGTGAATGCAAAACACTGTAATACACATTCCCAGAAGGAAATATTACTACTGTGCATGAAAGAGGTGCAAATAGACCTTGGTACAGTCACAGTAATGTAGCATAGATCCAAAAAGGAGAGGTGTTTCAGGAAGAAATACATAGGTGAATATAGACTGTTGTCCATGGAAGTTACAGTGATAATGAGAATATTACCAGTGAAAGCCACTAAATATAAGACCAAAAACAAAGAAGCATGTAGGATTTCCATCTCAGGATTGCTAGAAGAAATCATGAGAAGAAATCCACTTATTGTAGTGAAATTAGTCATATTATTTCTCTATTTCCAAGATTACTAGGAACAACCCATGTTTTGTTGTCTATTTTTTAATTTTTTAATTGTAGACTTAGTTTTGTAGGGTAGCTAGACTTGGAAGGGGATAGAAAAATGTGGATCATGAGTACTCTAAAATTAAAGGATATTGAAAGTATATTGAAAATACAACAGTAATTTCCTGAGCTAAAAAAGATGTTCTTGTGGTTAATATAAACATGAAGTGCAGAATCAAAGTTATTAGTTTTGTCCACAGTTAGCGGTGGTAATCTTCTTGCTGCTCTTGTCATTCCTGGATCCAAAGAACTCCAAGGCTGCCACAATGTTCATACTTTCCTTTATTTTGCAAAAGACCACGTGCTTGTCACCTAAAAATTCAGTGTTACCAGTGCAGACAAGAAGTGGGATTAGAAAACTGTAAGACAAGCTGGAAATGCAAAGAAAGAAATTTTTTAATACTCAGCAACGTAAAACACCTACTGAGTGAAGGGAAAAAATTAGGATCCCTTCATCATCATTGCAAATAACCATGTTATATAACAATTATATTGAACAATCTTAAATGATTTTGACACAATCATAGAAGGATTGAATAAGGAAGAATATGAAATTATTTGTGATTTGATAAAATAGATGCAATTTTACCTATGGCTAATAGAAAATGTTTAACTTTAAATATTAAAAATGTTATTCCATTCATATACAGATGCATACTTATGAATAAGTTTGAGAAGAATGATTATTTCAAGTTACATTTTCTGTATATTCATATACTTTACTATCATCGTTCTATTTTATAATTTTTATGAGATTGTTAAGTTCCTATTTTTTTCTAGCGTGGAGTATATTGAATAAGGAAAATTATAAACATATATCACATTGACATTATTTATGCAGTAATTCAAATATATTATTATTTTTAACTTCTTTATCATTTTTGTGTGGGTACCGTCATATCAGATCTGATTGGTACAGGAGGAGATTGCCCCTCCTACTCCAGCAGAAGATCTGGTGGATTTGAACTGCACGATTTGAACTGAGATTATAGTACAGTTTCTTGCCGCTAGGCCACCCTGTAATTATTATTTTTATGGTAAAATATAAAATCTTTAAATTTCTAAATTCCTAGTAAAAACAATAAAAGGACAGATTTTTTAAAATTCCATTTTTCAAAAAGGAAATAATATTATTAGTAAGCACAATGACAAATATATGTTTCCTTCTTGACAAAATTTAAAGCAACAGTGAGATACAACTATTTTTTTGTCATTGAATGAAATGAAATGAAATGAAAGTCAATGCTTTTCCCTATAAAGTAAGACAAAATCTAAAATATGTGGTTAGGATGGTCAAATTGGTTTCTACTTTATGAAAGAATAAAAAAAAAAAAAAGAATACAAATAATTCAACAAGAACCTTAGAAACGTTTTGCTAACTTAATTCCATGTCTAGACAATATTTTAATTAAGCACTTGATAGTCATGTATATGTGTAGTTGTGTTAACACATTAAAGATAACACTTCGTGCTTCGGTAGATTTTAACAGCACATTTACTCAATTAGATACCTTCTTTCCCCCCTTTTTCTAAAAAAATTGAAGTAACATTTTTAGACACCTTCTTTTGTAACTCTGTAGATTGAGTGAGACTTTGAGGTTTATAATAACTTTCATTTCTGTAAGAACAGGAAATTGGTGCTTCTTTTTCTACCCTGCATTCAATAAAATAGATTTCATTCTCTACACATGAAAACAGTGTATGAATTACTCATAAGTGTCTGTCTTTCTTCTTTCCATTAAGTCATATCTACTACTGAAAGAATAGTAGCAGAGCTCTGGTGCCTTAGTGGTAAGAAATTGCACTGAATCCAACAGCACAAGGTTCTAATCCATCAACTACTCTGTGAGAGAAATCTCCTCCTGTGTAATTTACTGCCAAAGAAAATCCCCTGGAGGATCAGCTACGAGTCCATTCAGACAGTACTTAATAGCAGCAACAACGATAGAATGGAGAGACTTCTTTCATATTGTTTGACCTTATTGCTAGGAAATAGATGGTCAGTGAAAAAGAGGAAAACATTTACTGAAATGGATCTTCACAGTGGCTTCAGTGGTGGGTTCAGGCATAGTAGTGATTGTGAGCATAGCAGAGGACAAAGCAGTTTTTATTCTGTTGTACAAAGGTTTGCTATGAGTCAGATTTCACTTGATGACACCTAACATTAATATCATATTAATCAACTTAGCTTCACACATTGAAATACATAAATAATGTTAATTTTACTTACAATCTCTATGTGATTCATAAATGCAATATAGAATATAAATATCTGATCTATTTAATTCACTAGTTGCCATTTTAATCTTTAATACATGCAGAAACAGTAAAATAAAATCCCTTAGAATGTGTCATTCTCTGGTATTTAAATACCATATCAGAATATGTTTTCTCTTTCTTTACAATATTATGATAATTATAAAATTCAAGACAATACCTAATCTCTTTCTACTTTCTTATTTATAATAGTAAAGATGGTAACTTTCCTTCTTGAACTAAATTCCAGAAAACTGTCCTAGTTTTCTACTTTGAGCATTGACTTAGAGTTTTATGTTGATTTTGGTTTTTAAATCCTACTATTTCTTTTTCTCCAATTTAGTTACTACTTTGTAACAAAAGGGGCACTCAAAATTCCATGACTTTATTATAGTTTGAGGTGAATATTGTTGTTTTTCAAACATTAGAAAACTTACTATATGAAGAATTTAATTGGTTTACTATTCAGATAATCCTTTGTTTTTGTTGTTGGTAGGTGCTATTGACAATATATTAAGCTCATAGAAGCAGAAATAAAAATATATGTTTTCAAGTATATCAGAGATGGTAAGGATGGCACTGGAAGGAGTGAGATTCAGATTTGTTGTTCATAGGATAGCTATGCAAGTCTCATTTTCCCGATCAAAGCTTTATTTGTGCAATAATCATAGATGAAAAGTATGACACCATTTTCTGTTTTCTAGTTTGTTGTTGTTTTGGCTTATAAGAGATGTAAGATCCTTTATATGTCAAAGATAAAAGATAAATTGTTAAAATATGGGAACAAAATTGGGAAAACATTGAGTATGTAATGGAACAAAGAACATATATTTTCTATCCTGTAATGTATAATCAAACAAATAACAGAAAAATTGTAACAATATATGGGAAGCCATGACTAAATACTTGTAATAAACTGAATGCTATCTCAAGATGTGAGGGAGACACAGTTCAAGTTAGAATTCATCCTGAGGCACCAAGGCAATCCCTACTGGTTTACTGGGATTCTTGCATTGTATTTGCTGACCCCTCCTTCCTGAGAAAGGAGGAAGGTTTTCAATAGAAAGATCGTGGCTTCATTTGCATTGAATTCTCTTTGTGATTTACTTCCTGATAATTTTGAATAAAGAAACAGGGAAGCTGGAATAGGGGTCTTTAGTCTGAACTTCTGGCCCCCTGTTTTTCATGCTCTCTGCTGGATCTCATTCCTGGCTGTCTCTCTCATTATTAATAATTATAAAAAATACTTTACCCTCAGTCTGCAACAACAATAAAATGGGATAACATGTTTCCTATCACAATGAGTCCTCCTAGCTTACTGTTCTCTTCTATATCTTATACATAAGTACATAAGTTTTTTTTGTTTTTTTGTTATATGTGTATATATATATAAGTTTTGATGTGAATTATAGTCAAGAAAACCCTAAACCTACAAGTTTTTGGTCTTTATTTGAAAAATATAAAGAGAATTATTTGTTGTAACCAAAAATAAATAACAAAGCAATTTGCTATCCTATGAACAACAGATTTAAACCCCTGTTCTGTGCCATCCTCACCAAATTATACACTTGAATAGACATATTTTTAATGAATATA
>NW_006399934.1:4870001-4889299 GCF_000299155.1 Elephantulus edwardii
TCAGATAAACTCTCTTTTCACAAAGTCTGCTTAAGTGCAGAAGATGCCTAAGATGGAAGAAGCATGGTGGAGGACATACCACTTGCAAGTGTGGCAGATAATAGGTGGGGATTCCCTCCCTCTATTTTTAATTGTGGTTTGCGTAAAGCTTTAATGAATATATTTTTTATTTCTGTTTCTATAAGCTGAATATAACAATGTCTGATTTTATTGTGCTCATAAAATACAATATTTCATTGGCTTCCCATTACTCAGAATAATCTTCCCTTATGTTGTTGCCTTTGAGTCGAGCACGACTCATAGGGACCCTAAGGAACAAAAGGCCTGAAGCCTTTCTATAACTTTCAACATTTATCAAAGTTCATGGAGTTTCCAGGGGAATGTTGTTTAGGAAGTGATTGCCACTCCTGCTTCTAAGAGCTCAAGAAAACTCACCAGAGCATATCCAGACACTTCTTTCCTAAATTTAAGGAGTGAGAGTAATAACCACTGAGCAGAAAGCCCAGCTCTCTGTAATCCAACCTTTCCTTAAAAATCTGGTCTGTGGAGAGTGAGAAAGGCCGTTTTAATCCTTCTTTACAGGGTGGAGAGAAGAGAGTTCCCTAGGTGCTCTGGGTATTTGAGGCTCCTTGCAAATATCCTGGGATTAAAATTTCCAGTTACACGACATCTTTTTGTATAATATTTTTCTGTTGAGTTGATGTAATGATGACATCAATTTATCTGAAGTTTCAGTTTATTAGTGCTCATTGGACCAAATTGTTGAAAAGCATTGTAATTTGTTGTTTTAAGTTCCAAACTTTCAACTAAGTGTTGGAACTCCCTTTTCAATTTAATCCTTAAAATATAAAGGAAGGCAGTTTATTGATTTATACAATGTAAATGCAGTAAAATCATGTTTTGCTATATACCTAGGAAGCAGAGTTAGCTTGAATAATACAATGTTTTTTTAAAATGCTTATAATTTGAATACCATTGTTGTTGTTAGGCACTTTTGAGTCAAGTGTACTCATAGAGACCCTATGAACAACACATCTGAATCCTGCCTTATCCTGTGCCATCTTCTCACATCCTCTCTCACTAGAGTCCACTGTGGTAGTCACCATGTCAGTCCACCTCTTTGAGAGACTCCCTCTCTTTCACTGACATCATGTCCCTCTCCAACTAATAGTTCCTCCTAGCAACATGCATAAAGTATGTGAGGCAAATCCTAATCATCCTTGTCGTCAAAGAGCACTTTAGCTGCACCCTCTCCAAGACATTATCTATTTATTCTCTTGGCTGTCCATGGGATGTTTAGTTCTCTTCTCCAACACCACAGCTCAAAGGCATCAATTCTTCTTCTGTCATTTTTATTGGTTGTCCAGCTCTCAGATGCATAGCAAATGATCGGAAAGACCATCGTCTGAATCACATGCACGTTAGTCCTCAAACTGACATCAGTACTTCTCAATAAATTGGAGAGGTCCCTAACTGCAGATTTTCCCAGTGCAATGCATCCCCTGATTTTCTGATTGTGGTACCAAGGGTGTTAATTGTGGATCCAACTAAGATGAAGTTGTTCACAGTTTAAATTTTTTTCTCTATCCATCATGATGTTGCCTATCAATCCAGTGGTAAAAATCTTTGTTTTCTTCACATTGAGATGCAGTCCATACCAAAGGGTACATTCTTTATCTTCTATGACAAGTGCTTCAAGTCCAACTTATTTTCAGAAAGCAAAGTTGTGTCATCTGCATAACACAGGTTATTGATGAGTCTCCCTCTGATCCTGATGCAACATTCCTCTTCATGGAGTCCAGCTTCTTTAATAATTTGGTCAGCAAACAGATTGAATAGGCATGGAGAGAGAATACAACCCTGATGCACTCCTTTCTTAATTTTAAACCATGCAATGTCCCCCTGCTCTATTCAATCAACAGCCTTCTGGTCCAGGTATAGGTTTTACATGAGCACAATTAAGTGGTCTGAGATTGCCATTCTTCTCAATGTCAACCATAACTTGTTACAATCCCCACATTCAAATGCCTTTCCATAGTCAAGAAAGCACAAATAAACATTCTTCTCATATTCTTTACTTTCAGCCAAGATCCATCTGATATCAGCAATGATATTCTGGTGCCAAAACCTCTTCTAAATCCAACTTGAACTTCTGGAAACTCCCTATCTATGTACTAGATACTATGTTCTAGTAATTTATGAATAATCCTAAGCAGTATTTTGCTTGCATGTGGTATTAAAAACATTGTTTAATATTTTCCACATGCTGTTGGATCACCTTTCTTGGGAATGAAAACAAATATGGACCTCTTAGAAACTAACGAAGGGTTCTTTAAGTTAAGCATTTAGCAGCTAAACAAAAAGTTGAAGATACAAACTCCTTCCATTAGAGAAAAATGAGATGTCTTATGTTTTTTTTCTTTCCAATGCAATTTGTCTTTTATTTTTTCAAATTAATTTTAATGAATGTTTATAGAGATTTTGTATTTCCATGCATTCATTGTTGCCTTTTTCTCTCTGTTCATGCCTCCCTCCAGTTCACTCTACTCTTTGAAAAGTAAAAGAAAAATTATTTCATTGGTATAATAATCCCTCTTCCCACCCCAAGTACACTCCACTATGTAACCTTCATTCTGGACTCTTGTCATAACCATGATACCCAATCACATATAGCTTTCAAACAGTTTCTTCATCTGTTTCAATGTGGTATACATAATTTATCCAATTTTTCTCAGTCTCACTCCAACTCTGATGTCAGTCCTGTTCTACAATAGTGGCACCATGCAGCACCTATCCTTTTGTGACTGAGATATTTCACTTAGCATAATGTCCTCCAAGGTCATCCATTTTGAATAGTGTTGCATGAGTTCCTTGGTTTTCAGTGCAGCATAATATTCCATTGTGAATAAGCAAAGCACTCCTTAAAAAGAGAACAAGGTAGGAAGCATTTCACTCCCTGATTTCAAACCCTATTACACTGGTCAAGACAGCATGGTACTGGTATAATGACAGACACATAGATCAATGGAATAGAATAGAGAATCCAGAAATCAGCCCATCTACCTATGGTCAATTGATTTTTTTACAAAGAAATGAACTCAGTTAAGTGGGTAAACAACAGCCTTTTAAACAAATGGTGTTGGCAAAATTGGAAAACTATCTGTAGAAAACTCAAGCAAGATCCACACCTTACTCCATACACAAAACCCAACTCAAATGGATCATGGTCCTAGGACTGAAACCAAGAACTATACATTTCATTAAAGAAAAGCTTGGAAGCACTCTAGAAGTCCTAATCCACAACATAAACAGTCTTCCAAGCACCGTGAAAAATCTACAACCAGGAGAGGATAAAATACTAAGAATCAAGTCCCTATGTACATCTAAAAACTTCTCCAACAGAGTAAAAAGGGGAGCCACAGACTGGGAAAAAGTATTTGATAATAACATGTCAGATAACAGACTTATATCTAGAATTTATAAAATACTCAAGTACCACCACAAGATAAAGGTAAAAAAAAATTGAAAAATGGGCACAGAATATGAACAGACACTTCATCAAAGAAGACATTCAAACGGCCAACAAATATATGAAGAAGTGTTCAAAATCCCTAGGTCCAAGAGAGATGCATATCAAAACAACTGTGGAATATCATCTCACCCCAGTAACAATAGCAAAATTTAACAGAGTAACAAGCAACAAATGCTGGAGAGGTTGTGGAGAAACTGGAACCCCCATTCACTGTTGGTGTGAAATGGTGCAACTGCTATGGAAGGCTGTATGGTGCTCTCTCAAAAAGTTGCAAATAAAAATACTATTTGACCCAGAAATTCCATTACTAGGAATATACACTAAAGAAACCATAACTGCCACCCAGGCAGATACATGCATACCCATGTTTATTTGAACTTTGCTCACAATAGCAAAGAGTTGGAAACAACCTAAGTACCCATCAACAAACAAATGGATAGAGAAGCTCTGGTGTATTCACAAAATGGAATACTATGCTGCATTGAAAAACAAGGAACTCATGAAATATTATTCAAAATGGGTGATCTTGGAGGACATTATGATGAGTGAAATATCTCACTCACAAAAGGACAGGTGCCGCACGGTGCCACTATTGTAGAATGAGACTACATCAGGGTTGGAGTGAGACTGAGAAATATTGGAAAAATTATGTATAGTGCATTGAAACAGATGAAGAAGTGAACTGTTTGAAAGTGATATGTGATTGAGTATTATGGTTACAACAAAAATCCAGAATGAAGGTTGCATAGTCAGTGTACTCGGGGTGGGAAGGGTGGAATACTATACCAATGAAATAATTTTTCTTTTACTTTTCAAAGAGAAGAGCTAACTGGTGGGAGGGGTGGGCAGGGAGAAAAATGCAACAATGAATGAATGGAAATCCAAAATCTCTGTAAACGCTGATTAAAATTAATTTAAAAAAATAATAAAAAAACAATAAAGCAAAGACAAAGAAAAAAAAAGAAGCAAGGATCATGAGACTTTGGCTTACTTTAAACATGTCTGCATGATATGACCATTTCTTAAAAAGGACACTCTGATAAAACAGAATGATGAGAATGAGTCAACACAGTAGCTGTTGATAATAGATTCGACCATAGCACAAATCAGGAGGGTGGAGCAGGAGCAGGCAAAGCTTGTTTTCTTTTTGTTGTTGTTGTTGGGTTTTGGGGTGTTTTTTTTGTTGTTGTTGTTGGTTTTTGTTTGTTAAAGGTTTTTTAGGTTTTTTAAATTTTATTTATTTATTTTTTAATTGCATTGTATGCTACCGTCAAGTCAGAGATTAGAATCTACCAACTGCACCTGCACTGAGGGAGCCAGAGGAAACAGTCTACTCTGATGAAGATTTGCACCCTTAAAAAATCTGATGGAAGTTTCCACAGAACCAAGAGCAATTTATTAGCAGTGGGTTTAAAAAAAATAATATGTGGTGGTTTTTCCAAGACCACTCTTTTTTGCATTGAATGATCTTTGCACCGTTGTAAAAGAAGTTGAGAGCTCATTGTTTGTTTCTATACTCAAAATAAGTCCACTGCTCTATGTATTTCTCTCATCTAGTTAACTTCATATTTTGCTGGCTGATTGTTCTTTTGTTTTCAATTATCTTAAAGACTATTTACGTAGCTGAGCTACTTTGTAAGGATATATCCTGAAGTCAGTGTTAAGACATTCTAACTTCAGAAGGGTTTCCTCCACCTGCTTCTTTCCATTAGAGAGGTACACATCACTTAGAAAACTTAATCTCAAAAGATAAACTGAAAATTTCATGAGGGAGAAAATGAAGGGATGAATAAAAACAACAATCATAGAGATGAAAAAATTCATAAAAGAATGTGAAAATGCTAATCAACATAATAAAACAAAATAGGTATGAATGGTTAAATGATATATCAATCAACCTTGTAAACTTCCACTCAAATAAAAAGAAAAAGTTAAAAGAAACCCAACACTCACAAGTATGAATCATTTTTATTTAATGATCTTAACTATTCCATAACACACAACTGTGTTTGAGAAGTACATTGCTTTAATAGAATGAATAATTTAATAGAATAAACTCTTTTCCTAATACATACTATTGTTTGTATGTGCTATAGAGTTGGAACCAACTCCCAGCTGACCTTCAGTGGGTTTTCAGAGGCTGTAAATCATATAGAAGATTGTTAATTTTTCTTCCTTGGAGCAGTTGGTGCATTTGAATTGAAAGCCTTTGTGTTGACAGAGCAACTCCTTACCCACCAGAGCTCCCTAATATATATTCAGTATGGAGAGCTGTGTGTGGTCGCCATTACAAGATGGCACTGATTTCCTGTTTCTCTTTGTTTGCCTTGATCACAAACAAGACCTTATTCGGGCACAGTGTTCTCATTGGTCAATAGCTTGATCTCACGTGGGGTTAGGGATCCAATGGAGACATGACACATGAGGTGAAGGGTGGAGGACCTAGAAAGGGATAAAAGGCCGCGACCTTTCTTCTTTTGCTCTCTTGCTTCTGCCACCACCCTCTGTAACCATACTCCTGAGTAAACCGCTGTGAGAAGGAACCGCTGGTGTGTTGTGTCCTTATTCCTGCTGGACAGGCAAGGCGCGCAACATTACAGTATGTTTTATTTAATGTTATTAGGAAATTTCATATAAAATAAATTGTGAGTTGGAAAGGACTGAGACCAAAAGGGTTTTTTATTTAATTTTATTGAACATTTACAGAGATTTTGGATTTCCATTCATTCACTATTGCATTTTTCTCCCTGCCCACCCCTCCCCCTCAGTTTGCTCTTCTCTTCAAAAAGTAAAAGAAAAATTCCCCCACCCAATGTACACTCCACTATGCAACCTTCATTCTGGACTCTTGTCATAAACATAATACCCAGTCACATATAGCTTTCAGACAGTTCTCTCCCTCATCTGATCCAATGCAATATACATAATTTATCCAATTTTTCTCAGTCTCACCCCAACCCTGATGTCAGTCCCGTTCTACTATGCAGTAGTACTGTGGCACTATGTAGTATTTGTCCTTTGGGACTGAGATATTTCACTCATCATAATGTCCTCCGAGATCACTCCTTTTGAATAATATTGCATGAGTTCCTTATTTTTCAATGCAGCATAGTATTTCATTGTGTGAATATACCAAAGCTTCTCTATCCATTCATTTGTTGATGGGCACTTAGGTTGTTTCCAACTCTTTGCTATTGTGAACAAAGCTGCAGTAAACATGGGTGTGCATATATCTGTCTGCGTAGCAGTTATGGTTCCTTTAGTGTATATTCCCAGTAATGGAATTTCTGGGTCAAATGGCATTTCTATTTGCAACTTCCAAAATATTTTATAAAGCCTAAAATCCTTTTCCAGATTACATGAAAATTGAGAAAGTAAACTCTTTTTCCCTTGTATAACCTAGGGTCTGTTATTTTTTTCAAAAACCCTTTTCTCCATATTCCTGTTCCATTTGTCTAATTATCAAGAACGAGAGAAAGTAGAAGTAGTCTTTAAATTTCATTGGTAAGAAATAATATTTTGTACTGTGCTTTAAAGAAGGAAAAAGAGTTATAATTGTTTTAAAAAGAGAGAAGTACCTCTAGATTTAAATACCTTATGTGGTTAAGATTTATCAGTATTGTGAAAAGAAACTGTTTTAAGACTCAGTTGAATAAGTTGAATTGGGGAAAAATCCCCAAAAAACTCATTTTGATGTGTGCAAAAGAAGGTAAAGTACATATGAGATAGTCTATGACATTTAGTAATATCAATATATCAGAACAGATTTGTAATATCCAAGGTTCAAATGTTTTGGCAGTTTGTTGAATTGAGATGGATAATATTCCTAGACAGATAACAATCTAATTCAGCTCACAGAATTCACATTATCAGTGTGTTTATTACAAAAATTAAGGAATGTAATAAAACAAATTGAAGGATTTTCACATTTATCAATATCTTATCCAAGAAAATGAATCCATTGTTTTTGAAAAATTACAAAATGTTGAAATAGGAAAAAAATTATGAAATTTATGTATGAATGAATAACCCTTTGAAGGCTTAATTTTATTGAGAAACTCTGGAAAGTATGTTAAAAGAGAGATCATATTGAAGACTCAGCATAAGTATTTAAGTCATAATTTCATAAATAACCAAATACAAAATGTTGTGGAACTATCTGACTTAAAAATTAACATTTATTATTAATTATTTATTGTTTTCTGAGGAACAGAGGTCCAACATTAAATTCAATGTTCAAAAATAATTTTTTACATATTATCTGGTTTTAAAAACATATAAAATATTATCTAGTTTTCCTTCTTTCTTTCTCTCTCTCCCTTTCTCTTTCTCTCCCTCTCTCTCTCTCTCTCTCTCACACACACACACACACACACACACACACATTCACATAGACACACATAATAACTTTAATTTTACTTTTCTGAAATAATTATAATGACATTATAAATTGGTCAGGTCAAATATACAAATTTATAGATAATCTTTTTCATGTCATATTGATTTATTTGCCTCCTGAGACTAGATTAATCAGAAATTAAGGTAAAGGAGAAAAATGAAATTATTTTGTAGGATTCAAGTTTATAAAATAGATATTCCCATAGTGCATAAGCAATAAGCAACAAGCAACATCTAGCTCTCACTCTTGCTCATTGCTATCAAGTTGTTTATAACTGAAAGTTGACCCCTAGACAGCTTAGAAAGCTGTTTATTTCATGTAAAGAGACTGCTCATCTTTCTCCTAAGGCACATTTGGCATATTTGAACCGCTAAAGAAGTCTTTGCATCTCACACCTCCTGCCCTAGCCAATTTTGGTTTGATGGCTCAGGGCTTCCACACACCTCTATCAATCCACTGCCTTTCCATTCCCTGTGATGTTGGTGTTCCTGTACAGTGTGGGTGGGATTTCTTTGCAATTACTTACTATACACCAGAAAGCCAAACAATAACAAAGAATGATAGAAGGATTGATGCGTTTGAGTTTTGAGTTCTGGAAAAGAGTGTTGAGCATGCTGTGGACTTCCAGGAGAAAAATAAAGCTCTGTCCTGGACTTGGTGAAACCAGGTTGCTCTCTGGAGGCAAGAATTTTGAGGCTCCATCTCACGCACTTTGGGCACATGGCCAGGATGGACCAGTTCTTGGGGGAGGGACATTATGCTTGGAAGAGTGGAGGAACAGCACAGAGAGGAAAAACCAAGAAAAGATGGATTGACTCAGTGACTGGAGAAATGAGACTAAGTCTGTTGGAGATGATGAAATTGGTTCAGGATAGGGCAGGTTTCAGAGCTAATGTACAAAGGATCGCTAGGAGTCACAAGTGACTAGATGGCATGTAACAACAGCAACAACAACAACAACAAGGTTTTGGTTAAGCAGATTATACCACCACAGCTTCCTGAATAAGTGATGTAGAAATTGTTTATTTTGGGCTCTTATTTAACCCGTACAGTGCATCTCACTTGAGATTGTGTTAATCATCATTTCAGTGTCAAACATATTGGTTTAAAGACAAACACATCGTTTTTTTTTAACTTGATGTCTTCTTCTTAAGATCTTTTGACCCAAAAATCCTTAGTCAGTGCCCTGTGAAGTGCTGCTTTCACATCCTTGTTCCTCAGTGTATAGATAAATGGATTTAGGGTAGGTGTGACAATTCCATAGAAGAGAGCCATGATCTTCCCTCTGTCACGAGAATAACTAGAGGGAGGCTGGACATACATACTGATGGCTGTAAAATAGAAGAGGAATACCACTAACATATGTGAAGCACATGTATTAAAGGCTTTCCAGCGACTCTCTGCTGAGCGAATTTTCAATACTGCTCGAGCAATGAACATGTAAGTGCCCATAATGAGAGTGAGAGGAACAAGGAGCAACAAAGCCCCTAGGACATTCAACTCAGCCTCATTCACACGAGTATCTGTACAGGCTAGTTTCAAAAGGGCAGGAACTTCACAGAAGAAATGATCCATCACTCTCCGTCCACATCTTGGGGTCATTACGGTGAGAGTAGATTGGACAAGGGAATTAGCAAAACCACTAATCCAAGTCCCAATGGCCATGTGGGTACAACGTTTTTGGTTCATGATAACTGGGTAATGAAGGGGCTTGCAAATAGCAGCATAACGATCAAAAGCCATAATAGCTAAAAGTATACACTCAGTGGAACCCAACGCTAAAAAAATGTAGAGTTGTGCTATGCAGCCACCATAACTAATAGTCTTTTTTGGTCCCCTGAGGTTGACTAGCATTTGTGGGACAGTGCTTGTAGTGTAGCAGAGATCCAGAAGGGATAGATTTGAGACAAAAAAGTACATAGGACTATGAAGTTGAGCATCCAGGCGTGAAACTAAGATAATGGAAATATTGCCAAATAGGGCTAAGATATAAGCCACTAGAAAGATTACAAAGAGTGGTGTCTCAAGCCAAGGACGGTCAGAGAACCCAAGTAAGATAAAATCATTAAGTGAGCTGTGGTTATTATTCCACATTTTTGTACTGTTGAATTAAATTTCAGCTGAAATATCTAAGTACTAATTTCTGAATATGAGTATCAATAATTTAAAAAGGCCTTAGGAATGCTGAAATAAATTTTTCATTTGTTCAGTGATTTGAATTTATATGATAATTGTAGCAAAAATAATGTCATTGTTACTTATATATTGATTATAGTAATACGTTGAACCAATACTATCAATGCAGTATGGAAATATTGAGAAAATAATAAAGAAAATGGTAGCAAAATAAGTGAGGAATTTTGTTTTCTTGGTAGGTGTCTTCTTGTTACTTAATCCTTTTGGAGTTTGTTGTCTACTCTTACAGAAAGTTGCAATAATTTTACCACCAGCTGTATATCATGAACATCTTATGGTGACAACCAAGTTTCGTTTTAAACTGATAAAAAGGAAAATGGAGTTTTCTAAATAAAAGTCAATAGGGAAATCAGCTATAGAGATCAGAGCCGAGGTATCTTGACATCTTCATCTTCTTTACATTGACTCCAATAAAAAATGTCATGGAACTGGAACACTTCAGAAAATCTGTACCACAAGGATTCCTTTTACTCCTTCCAAGTTTACAGTTTCAAATTTCTTGAGACTTTTAAAATGGAAAGAGCAACAAAATAAGAAAGAAAACATAAAATTATTAAATTTATTTTTATTTAAATACATACTATAATTCATTTTGTTTTTCCATTTGTTATATTGCATTTTATTTTCAATATCAGTAATTTTTTCTTTCTTTAAATGCTAGTCATTTCATTTATTAGCTGTGTGATTTTGAAAATGTTATTTCATTTCTTTGACCTTCAATTTCCTCATTTTTAAAAGAAACTTAATTATTCCTGTTTATAAGAAGTATTGTATTGGAAGAGATAAGGGGAAGAACAATCTGAAAGGAATATATGATTAGGTATTATGTGTATGACAACAATCTGGAACAAGAAGTATACTGCAAAGTGGACTAGAAAAGTGGATAAGAAGTGGAAGGGAAGAAAATTTGCAACAATTAATGAATTTTTTTTTAAAAAAAGAATGAAAAAATAAAATGTAACACTCCTGGAGAAAAAAAAAAGTTTGGCATTTTCTCCAAAAGTTAAACATAGAAACTCCATCTGACCAGCTATTCCACTGCTAGGAATACACCCCAAGGAAATTAGGACTAAGACACAAATGGAGATTTGTATACCAATGTTCATAGCAGCATTATTCACCATTATAAGAACATGGAAACAGCCCAAATATCCAACCACAACTAAACAGATTGAAAAATTCAGACTGGAGAGCCTTATGCTGAGAGAGCTCAGTCTCATAAGGACAGATAATGCGTAAGACCCTTTTACACCATATATGGGGACCCATGGGGTGGGCAGGGAGGGAGCACAGGGATAAAGATCTGTAGGGGTGAAAGCACAAGGTTGCACAATTTGGTAGATGGAGGGAGCAGGTGAAGGAAAAGGGAGAGATTCAGCAGAAACCTGAAAAGACAGGGCAATGATGGACAAACTCCAATGGTGATTAAGTTTATAAAACATAATGCATGGGAATGATTGAATGAAACACAATGTGAGTATGTCTGGTGCAGCCAGGGTGCTCCTTGGAAGCAAGGGTAGTCAAACTTTGTCTTACTTCCTTTAGGCATGTTGTTAGAAAAGGCCATTCTTGGAAAAGAACATCATGCTTGGAAAAGTGGAGAGTCAGCAAAATAAAATTTAATTTTAAAAAAAAAGAGTGGAAGACTCTCAACAAGATGGATTGACACAGTGACTGTAAAGGTGGGCTTGTGTGTATCAGAGATGATGGAGAATGGCACAGGATAGGGCAGGATTCAGAAACATTGTGCATAGGATCATTACAAGCTGCAGTATAAGCCTTTAAACTTAGTGCTTTAGTTTCTATTGCTTTCACGTTTTCAAAGTACTCTAGCCTAATTGAGGACAGTCTTTCCTTAATCTGAGTATGATCATGCACATCACAGTTTAAGATTTCCATGTGGCCCTCCATATTTTTATATTATGGTTGTTAAGAGCTATTGCATTGGCTCTAATTGTTATCAACCTTATGAATAGCAGAACAAAACTGACTGCACTATCTTTATAATCATGGCTATGTTTTAGCTCATTGTTGTAATCAATGTGTGTTGTTTAAGATATCTCTTTTTTCTGAGCCTCTGCTTGATCAATCATAATGTCCTTCTCTAGGAACTGATTTCTCCTCATAGTAGGTCCAAAGTTTATGAGACAAAATCTCAGCATTATCCCCTCACTTAAGGAGTAAAGAGGCTGTCCTTTTTCTAAGATAGACTTCCTCATTTTTCTTGTAGTCTATTATGGACAAGTTTCAGAGGATCAAGACAGACTTTGAAGTCTCATTAGAGAGGAGAAAATTAGAAAATACCAAAATGGCTCTTGAAAAGACTCTGAAACTCGTTGCTGAGCACAGAGTGGTTAAAGTGAAGTGACTAAATTCTGGCATAGAAGAGTTTAAAGAAAGATTTCAAAAGTCTGCATGTATAGTTACCATTTGTGTTTTTTGTAAAAGAGATATTATTTACTTGCGATGAATAAATAAATCATTCCAGATCAAGACAGACTATAAAGTTGGGTTGGCCATCCAATTCTGGAATAATAGGCCTTCAAAAGCGCAATAAAAAAAAGAACAACCCCCCCCCAAAAAAAACAACAACAACAGAGGGATACTGCTGACTAGAGGTAGAGCCCTTATATTGTAAGACACTCAGAATGAGGAGGAACAGATACAAATATCTATTAATAATTGGAATTTGGAATGTATGAAATATAAATCTAGGAAAATAAGAAGTTGCCAAAACCGAGGTGAAATGCATAAAAATTTACATTATAGGTGATAGTGAGCTGAGATGATCTGGCATTGACCACTTTGGATATAATTTGTTACTGTAGGAATGAAAAATTGAGAAAGGAGGATACTGCATTTATACTAAAAAAACCCACCCAAAACCAAAATACTATTTCAAAATCTTTCCTGAACTACAATGCTGTGAGTGAACGGATACAATCCATATGCATACAAAGAAGACCTGTTAATACAACTATTATTCAAATATGCTCGCCTATAGCTAAAGACACAGAAGAGGAAATTAAGGATCAATACTCTTGGGAAAATCAGTCAGGAGAGCAGGATACATATAGCATTGGGAAAGTCCACATCAGCAACCTCTCTAAAGTTCTGAGTAAGATGCACTTGATTCGAGTCATGGTCTTTCCAATCACCTACTGTGCTCTGAGAACTAAAAAATGAATAAGGATGACAGAAGAAGAATGGATGCCTTTGAGTTGCAGTGCTGAAGAAGAGTCCTGAATATCCTCTGGAATGTCAAAAGAACAAATAGATATGTCTTAGAGAAGGTGCAATCTGAGTACTTTGAAGCAAGGATGGCAAAGTTTTATATCACATACTTGTATAGTTAGGAGATATCAAGTCACTTATCACTCATAGCAACTTTATGAACAAATGTGAAGTCTATTCTATCCTGCCCTATCCTTGTCATCCCTGATACAATTGAGCCCATTACAGCAGACACTGTATAAATCTATCTCACTGAGAGTCTTCCTCTCTTTCAATGACCCTCTGCCTTTCCAAGCATGATGTTTCTTCCCAAAGAATAACTTCTTCTAATAACAACAAATAATGTTTTCTGTCTGAAATTAAATGAACATAAAGTGAAGATTGATTAATAATAATTGATGAATGGAACACAAAAAGTTAGAAAGAATGGTAGTTAGAAATTACTGATGTGAGACATTATGCTGAGTGAAATATCTCAGTCACAAAAGGACAAATACTGCATGGTGTCACTGATGTAGAATGGGACTGACATCAGGGTTGGGGTAAGACTGAGTAAAACTGGATAAATTATGTATACTTCATTGAAACAGATGAAGGGGAGAACAATTTAAAAACAATGTATGATAGGGTATTATGGTTATCACAAGAGTCCAGAATTAAGGTTGCATATGGAGTGTACTCGGGGTGGTGGCAGGGAGAGGGTGCAGGGGGGGATTGTATACCAATGATGGAATTTTACTTTCCAAAGAGAGGAGTAAACCTGGTGGGGGGAGGGCTGGGAAGGGAGAAAAGTGCAACAATGAATGAATGAAAATCCAAAATCTCTGTAAATGTTCATTAAAATTAATAAAATTTTTTTTAAAAAAAGAAGTTACTGATGTGGTGACAGAAATGAGGCTAGATATCAATGACTGAATTTTGCACCATCAGCGATTTCTTTCAAATGAAAAAGTATCTCTTTTTTAAAAAAATACAGATGGTGACTATACATGCAGACTTTTGAAATTTTCTTTTTAAACTTTTTTGGGGCGTAATTTCTTTGGTTCACTTCAACTACTCAATGCTCAGCAGCAAGTTTCCAAGTCTCTTCTAGGAGCCATGTCGGTATTTTCTATTTTTCTTCTCTCTAAAAATGCTTGCTTTTTTCATAGATGATGTTATTCTTATCACTGTGTACAGGTACTGGTCTTTGGTAATTAGTGCTCAAAATACAATAGTGATTCTTCATTTGGTGTCTAAAACTAGATGAAATATATTGAAAGTTCTACTTTGACTCCATAGCTTTGTCTTCATAGTCTTTAGCTTCAGTGTGAATTTGTATATAATCAATGGATGGTCTACTCCAAAGTTAGCTGTCAGCCTTCGGGTGACTAATGACACTGAGTTTCTCTGTTGTCTCTTTTCACAGGGTAGAGTCAATTTTATACCTATGTATTCCATCGGATTAAATTCATAGATTGAATTGCCTTTTATGATATTGAAAATGTCATTGATATGAATAGACAAATGATATACAGCTTTTCTGTAACCAAGGCCATATTTTCCAATGAGTAATTATTTTTATTTTCAACTTCCACATTTCAATCACCATGAATTATCAATGTACCTTAACTGCATGTTTGATCCATCTCAGATTGCAGTTCTTATATATTAGATTATTTTAGTATCTTGATTCCACAATTTCTTTTCTTCTATGAACTAATTAACTTTCACAAACTTTTTCTGATATTTCATTGCAACTAAACCCAGGCACATCACTTAATTGTGCATTTCAAGCCTAGATCCATAGCTAAAATATGTCCCAGTTTATGGTTAGTAATTTTAAGGTTTTTATTGCTAATTCTCAAGTGAAATTAACTTGTCCATCAGTAAATATATTTATTTTGCTTACTTAAAAGCTAAACTCTTAGAATATGTAATTTCATATGCTTGTGGTTTAGTTTGTTCACCTGGAAAATTAGAATAAAAATAATTGTGTAAAAGCTCCATAGCATTTCTGTGAGAAATGAATATAAATTTACTTTGAAAATTATAGGAAAACCTAGATAATATGTAATGTAAAGGGAATTTTAAACTATAGTTGCAACATCAGTACTATTACTCTCATTCAACTTACTGCTGTCATATTGATATTAACTTATAGCTGACTTGTAACTGGGCTTTCTAGGCTATAAGTCACATGGGAAGAGATCGACTATCTTTCAAACTACTGGAATATTTAAACCATTAAAATGTCATGACCTTTAAGTGAGCAGCACAATGCCCTACAGATTGGGTCATCAAAGCAAGCATGGTAAAATCACATAGGAATGAGTATGAAAATTGTCTCCTGGGATATTCTGTGGAAATTAAATTTATCTTTTCTTGGGATGCCTCTTACCTTAAAATTTGTATGTCTTATCTCTAAAATGTATATAATTATAAACTGGTCTGATCCAACTGCTTTTCTTTTTGATTACTTAAGTAGTGGCAGTAGAACTTGGGAATTCTATGATGTTATGTTCTCAAATAAATGGTACAGATACAATTACCTATTGACAATAGAGATATTATACAAACAATATTTTTATCAAGCTTTAAAAAACTCCTTTATCTGTGTACGCATTTCTACCCCAAATATGTTTGATTCATTATAGCTAAAGGAAGACCTACCTTGTGTTCCAAGAGTACTTAGAAAATTATGCCTGCTAATGAGGTTCAGAATCCAATTATTTCTTATTCAATAAAGGGCAATTGTAGAATGCCACTTGGATTCTATCTTGATTCTTTTCTTGATAAAGGATCTTCAAAAATATCATTATTTAGTTATCTAATGCTTTTCTAAATCTGAAGAATGTTTTTTCTTCATATGCTCAAATGTTACTATCAATTTATTTTCACAATCTATTTTTTCTGATAGTTCTCCTAAAATATACCATTACATTTCTGAGAAATACTTGAAATGTCATAAATTAAGATGAATCACATACTTTACTCAAAGTAAACAGTATAATTACTAAAGAGAATTACATAGCATGTACTCTAGGTTTTCAGAATACATGGTAGCTTTCCTAAATATTGAAGATTTATAGAAGTATGTAGGGCAAAAAAATAAGAATGACATAATAACAATACAGTAATAACTCAGAAAACAGAGTTTAAAGATAAGGAAAAAGATCAGAAGAGTGACCCTTGGAGGCAAAGATGGTGAAAGTTCCTATCACATGTTTTAGAAATGCTTTTAGAGAGACAATTTCTTGGAGAGGGACATGGAAAGGTGCAGGGTCATTGAAAGAGAAGATGATCTTCAACAAGATGGACTGATACAGTGTCTGCAGCAGTGAGTTCAAGCATGTTGGTATTAAGGATGGTGCAGAACAGGACAGAGTAGAGTGTTTGTTCATAGGATTGCTGTTAGTCATACACAACTTATAAATAACAACAACATATAAAGATATCAGGAAGCTCTGGTGGCTTACTGGTAAGGAGTTGCCTGCTAAAACAAAGATAAGAGGTTTGAATCATCCAGCTGCTCCACAGAAGAAAGATGATCAGTTGCTTCCTGTGTGATTTATTTTGAAAACAGGAGGGTCAACTGTAAATCAGTTCCACCTCTACACAACATAACAGCATATGAAGATACTTGTGCTTAGCCTAGTCTGGAATATAGATTTCTTTATTGTTATATAAGTATTTGTTCAATATAGTAATTTAGAAAGAAAATAAAAATTGTGAAGAAAGATTATTGAAATAAAAAAAGCATATTAAGCCAGTAACAAAACTTGGTGGAAGTTTATTTATGTAATCAGAAAATTAGAATAACACTGTAACTACAGAATAAAAATATGCCCCAAAAAGAGAACTGGAAAGATTTTTACCACTATATTTGTGGTTATTATGAGTCCATACAGCTTTTTCTTGAAGACCAATGAAAATGAGTAACAATTTGCCCTAAAACATATCACTAGTCTGACCTTTGGGATTTCTGTTTCTTGATACTGACTGTTGTTTTTGGGTGCCCTTAAGTCAGCTCCAACTCATGGTAACCCTAATTGCAACAGAACAAAATCCTTCCCAGTACCACATATATATAATTCTGTAAGTTCCATAGCTAGGTGTTGTTGTTGTTATGTGCCATCGAGTCGTTTCCGACTCACAGCGACCCTATGCACAACAGCCCTAAACCCTGCTCTATCCTGCGCCAACCGCATTGCCTCTGACACACCCATCCCGATTACCCCAGTCACCGAATCAATCCATCTCATAGAGGGTCTTCCCCTCCTGCGTTGTCCCTCCACCCTCCCAAGCATGATGTCCTTCTCCAAGGACCCGTCCCTCCTTCCAACGTGTCCAAAGTATGTCAGACGAAGCCCCAGAATCCTTGCCTCCAAGGAGTAGCTTGGTTTAATCCTCTCCAAGATGAATCTGTTTGTTTTCCTGGCAGTCCATGGTACATTCAGTACTCTTCTCCAGCACCACAGCTCAAAAGCATCCACTCTCCTTCTGTCCTCTCTAGTCATTGTCCAACTCTCTGATGCATAACAAGCAATTGCAAATACCATGGCCTGTATCAGGCGCACCTTAGTCTCCAGAGAAACACCGTTGTTCCTGAGTACTTTAGAGAGGTCCCTAACAGCAGACTTTCCCATCGCGATACGCTTTTTGATTTCCTGACTGCTGGTTCCATAGCTAAGACAATAGAATATAATATCTAAGGCAAAAGTAGTTTTAAGCAATCAACTAGACTGCTGTTGACTTAGTAATGAATTTCAGGAGACTCATTCCTTCAGGGCTAACAGGTCAAAGATTATCTCAAGATGAGAGCTGTCTGCAGAATCCAGAAATCCAAATTGCATGACAATACAACTGTTTCTTAAGATGAAGGGAGTGAAACAAATCCTATCGTAATCACATGTATTTGCCTGAAAAGGGCTATAGGGTAATTTTACATTCTTGGCTGTATAAAACAGTTATGAAAATTTTGATTGCTTTTAATACTGTTGAGTAGGAACCAACCCATAGTTGACCCTCCAGTTGGCTTTTAAGAGGCATTGAATAACACATTGGAGGAGATTGCCCATCCTTCTGTGCAACAGCTGGTTTGTGTTGGCTGCATAGCCCCTTACCATTAGGCCACCAGAGTTCCCCTACTGATTATGAAGATTAGTAGAGTTTAATTTACATTAATACCAAGTAAAAGAAATACTGACAAATGCTTCTGAGGATGAAAAATTTATAACTGGAGAGACAAAAGGATCTCAAAGAGTTGAAGTATTCAGAGGAATAAAGAGGAAATGGGGAAGAACTGTCTGACCATATGTGTTAGTCAAATGATAGCCCATTATTTTAAACACTTTAGACCAAATATGCTCTTTGATGACTTTCTAAGAATAACTGTGACATCATACTTGAATAAGACAAACTAGAAATAATATGTAGGTGCTCACCATGTCTTTGACTTACTCTAAGTATTTTTAGTGTTATTATCTCAAGACAGTATATAGGGTTTTTAAAAATTTTATTATTTTTTTGTATGTGTACCGTCAAATCAAATCAGACTTGTACAGGAGGAGATTGTCTCTCCTTCTCCAGCAAAGCATCTGGTAGATTTGAACCGCACAACTCTGGGGTTGCAGTGCAACTTCTTGCCAGACAGTATAGACCTTTAACCTCACATGCTGTCAACTTTTGTTATTATAAATTTCCATAGCTTTAAACAGCTTTTTATTTACCTGAATAGTGAGACTTTCAGAACTAAATGGTTTCTTGACAAAGTCATTTTATTATCCACAAGTTTAGTCTGAATAGAGCTTTTTTAATCTAGGGGAGTACTAAAAAAGCAATTAAATAATAATTTAAAAAGAAATGCAAGATCAAAAGGTAAATAGTGTGAATAGTTATATTTTCTCATAACTTTTTCCATATAAAATAGTATTGAACCAAGATTTCTAAGTACTT
>NW_006399934.1:4889447-4919419 GCF_000299155.1 Elephantulus edwardii
AATGAACTTTATAATTTTTTTTCACATAAATATACAAATATACACATGCTTTTGTACATAATACCGTCATACTTATGTTTCCTTTGTATTCCAATAATCTCATAAACTTTCAATTAACTTTTAGAATTTAATGTTAGAAAAGAACAAACTTAGAAGCCAAGAGGTTTTAGTACTGTGAAGATAATAGAATAAGTTTAGAAGCAAAAATTTTAAAATAATATGATTTTTACTCTATATCAGTACTATTTACTACACTTCTCTTAAACTAAAATACATATGATCTATAGACTTTACCTCTTAAAATAATTTTTATTTACTTTATATTTCTATTCTGGACTATTCCCTTCATTCCATCTTATGGAGAAACAACAAAGCAAGTGACCTTGGTCTTTGGATGTCCTTCTCTTCCTGAAGTTCTTTGCATTTACCTGATGTGGGTTGCAATCCATTGGTTTGTGCAGTATTAGACTTAGAGATGACCTGTAGCTTGGACATATATCCAGATACTGACTTGTGTAAATATCTTCTTAGTTCTCAATAGACAACCAAGCTCTCCCTAATCTCCTAAAGGGTCAACTCTACGAAGCTAAATTCAATTTATGAATCAATGTATCTATAGAGACGTTTCCCAAGAGTTTTCATGGCACTACAATCTCGGCTTCATCCTTCTATGTAAACCCATGAGATTCTGAATAATTAGTAGTTCCTATCACCACCATGTCCAGAAAAGGAGAACCAGAGGACTGGAAAGAAAGATACTCTCAGAAAGAATCAGGAAAATGTTCCAGTTCATGCAATATCAAGATATTTTTATTTAGATCCAGAAAAGAAAAAGTCTGTCACATACTTTATTTCCTTTAAGATAATAAAAATATTAAAAATGTTTTTAAAATGTTCTATTTAAACATAAACTTTGGAAATGTAAGTTAAATGAGTCATTTTAGAAAAAAAATAATTCCCAGGAGATGCCACAAAGATTTTTGTATTGTACATAATGTTGTTGTTTTACGTACTGTTAACTGTGACTCAGAGCTACCCTACAAACAACAGATCTGAACCTTGCCCTGTCCTGTGTTGTTCTATCTGAATATACTTGAGCAAATTGTTACACTGTGTCAACCCACCTTCTTGGGGGGATTCCTGCTCTTCTCTAAGGACTGGCCTTCCCTAACAAAATACCTAAAATTTCACCATCCTTGCTTCCAAGGAGCACCCTGATCATACTCTAAGGCATACTTGTTTGTTCTTTTTGTAGTCGATGGAATACTCAATACTCTTCTTTCATACCACTACTCAAATGCATTAATTTTTCCTCTTGTTATCCTTAGTCTTTGTCCAATTTTTAGATGCATAGCAACAATTGAAAAACCAAGGCTTGAAGAAAGTACACCTTTGTCTTTAAACTGATGTCCTTGATCTTCAGCACATGGGATGGGTCCCTGACAGCAAATTTTCCCATTGTGGTAAATTTATTGACTGTAGATACCAAGGACGTTCATTGTTGATCCAAGTAAGACTAAATCATTGACAACTTCAATCTTTTTTCCACTCTATCATGATGTTGTCTATTGATCTGGGATAAGGACTTTCATTTTTATGATGTTGAAATATAATCCATGTTGAAGGCTTTAGTCTAATTTTCTGCAGTTTTTACTTCAAGTCCTTCTATAAGACACATAATATTCTCTTTTACATGTGCTTAATATGTTAAGAAAGAATGGACGACTTTATGTAGTCATGAACTCCATTTACACTTCCCATAATGGCTGTATATTCTAGCCTTCCATTGTATTTATGTTGATAATACATCTTATAATTATGAAACACTCATCAATTCATTTGATTGTCGTCACCACTGTATGGATTGTTGTTGTTGTTGTTGTTATGTGCCATCGAGTCGCTTGAGACTCATAACGACCCTATGTACAACAGCCCTAAACTCTGCTCTGTCCTGTGCCAATCGCACTGTCTCTGACACTCCCATTCTGATTATCCCAGTCACTGAATCAATCCACCTCATAGAGGGCCTTCCCCTCCTGCACCGTCCCTCCACCCTCCCAAGCATGATATCCTTCTCCAAGGACCGGTCTCTCCTGGCAGTCCATGGTACATTCAGTACTCTTCTCCAGCACCACAGCTCAAAGGCATCAATTCTCCTTCTATCCTCCTTGGTCATTGTCCAACTCTCTGATGCATAACAAGTGATTGCGAAGACCATGGCCTGTATCAAACGCATCTTAGTCTCCAGAGAGACACCATTGCTCTTCAGTACTTTGGAGAGGTCCCTAACAGCAGACTTTCCCATGGCAAAGAGCCTTTTAATTTCCTGGCTACTGGTGCCAAGAGTGTTGACTGTGGAGCCAAGCAAACTAAAGCTCTGTACAATCTCAGTCTCTTCACCATCCATCCTGATGTTGCCAATTGGTCCAGTGGTGAGAATCTTTGCCTTCTTGACATTGAGCCTCATTCCATATTGTAGGCTGCAGTCCTTGGACCTCTGCAGCTGGTGCTTCAGGTCCTCCTCAGTTTCAGCAAGCAGGGTTGTGTCATCCACATAACACAGATTGTTGATAAATCGTCCACCAATCTTGACCCCACATTTCTCCTCATAGAGCCCAGCCTCCCGGATAATCTGTTCTGCATATAGGTTGAAAAGGTATGGAGATAGGATGCATCCCTGGCGTACGCTCTTCCCAATTTTGAACCATGCAGTATTCCCTTGCTCTGTTCTGACAACTGCCTCCTAGTCCAAGTATAGGTTTCTTATTAGCACGATCAAGTGTTCTGGGATTCCCATTCTTCTCAGAGTCAGCCACAGTTTGTTATGAATGATCCACACAGTCAAATGCCTTTGCATAGTCAATGAAACACAGATAGACATTCCCCTGGTATTCTCTGCTTTCAGCTAAGATCCATCTAACACCAGCTACAATATCCTTAGTACCACGACCCCTTCTAAACCCAGCCTGGACTTCTGGTAGTTCTCTGCTGATGTGCTGATTAGGAAGGCACTTTGTAAGACTGAGAAAGTCCTACTGGAGTGATGTTTAAGTTCTTGAATATTAACAGAAAGATGAGCTGTTCAACTCTGCCAACAACTGAAACAATAGTAATGGGTCAAGACAGAAATCTACATAGTGTATTGACTTTAGTTTTTTAAAAAACTTATCCTTACAAATTAAAAAAAAACACACAACAAATTAAAACCACAAGGATACAATCTTTACTTGTCAAGTTGTTAGGGAATAAAATATTTTCTTTCATACACTTTGAAGGGTCAGAGAAGGAGAAGACCTTCAGTCAGGTGCATTTCCAAGGTGACTGTCACAATGGACTTCAGTGTGTTAGGAAGTGTGAAGATGGTACGAGATAGGATAGAGTTCAGATCTGCTGTTCATAGTGTTCCTATGAGTCACACTTGACTTGGCGGCACCTAACAACAACATGGTCAAGGCAATTTACTTATTGAAAATTTACTTATTTAATTGACAATTATTAATTTAATTGACAGTTTACTTAAAGACTCCTTATTGAACAATTTAGAAATGAAAATTATATGTAATCCTGAAAATGTTTATTGGTAAAGTAATTCCACTTATGAAAATTTGTCTCCGAGAACTGACTACATATATGTGTGTGTATACACACACACAGATGGGTGTACAGGTACATGCACTTCAGCTTTATTTGCTTTAGCAAATGACTGTTGTTGTTGTTATGTGCCATTGAGTCGCTTGCGACTCATAGCAACCCTATGTACAAGAGCTCTAAATGCTGTTCTATCCTGTGCCAACCTAGCCATCTCAAAAGCACTTATTCCCACTGCTCCAGTCACAGAATCAATCCATCTCACCAAAGGTCTTCCTCTCCTTCGCCGCCCCTCCACTCTGCCAAACATGATGTCCCTCTTCAAGGACCAGTCCCTCCTTGTAACATGCCCAAAATATGTCAGACGAAGCTTCAGAATCCTTGACTCCAGGGAACACTCAGGCTTCACTCTCTCCAGGACAAACCTGTTTGTTCTCCTAGCAGTCCATGGTATATTTGACACTCTTCTCCAGCACCACAGCTAGAAACACAAATATGACATTATTAACAAGATTTTTACAATGTAGTAATAGGTGGTCAATAAAAAATAATGAGGTAAATCTACAGTTAACTATCTGGAATGGTATCTAACATATAATCTTAAGGCAGAAAAGACATTTATGGTAAAATATTTATAAGATCCTTTGGTAGAATAGTCCATAAAGACTTACACTCCTAACTGCTTACACAATGCCCCCACTTCTCTGGCTTCTCTAGTGGTATCAAAGAACAAAGATATACAATTACTTCTCAGTGATTTACAAGTTCAGAAACCAAATGGACACCCAGTAACAAAAAGGTCTCATCTCATAGGCAATGAGTGAATGAGTGAGTGAGTGAGTGACTAATTTAAAGAGTAGCATCACAGGATAGGAAAACAGCTAACAGTATCAACTGCTTACCTAAAATTTAAGAGTTAAATTCCACCTAGAAATGCCTTGAAAGAAAGGTCTAATGATCTTCTTTATATATTAAAAAAATTAACTATATAGATCATAGTCTTACTCTGACACACTGAAACTTCTATCAGTTGGAGTCTACTCAACTACTAACATGCAAGTTAATATACATGCAGAATATCACATGGAATTAAAGCCATAAATATAAGAAAAGAATTGTTCTAGGGTAGGTAAAAAAAGAGAAGAGATTAGAAATGGAAGAGACATTGGTTTTCCCGTAGATATCCTTACTGTCTGCATTGTCTTAAACTTTTTGCATAATTTATGTCTGTAGCAAAAAATAAGGGCAAAATGCTGTTTTGGTGTATTTTTTTTCTTAAATTTTTTTTTTACTGGTTTATTTACAAAGCTAGTATACATTGTGTTTTCACACCAGATCTTTCCCATTTTCTTTATCCACTCCATCCTCCATTCATAAAATTATGCAACCCTATGATTAGCCCCCTGCCCATCCTCACCTCTCTGCTCCTATTCTCCCTCTCTTGGATCTTCATACATGTTTTACTAGTTATATTTCTATTTCTAGTTCTACAATAATGGTCTTATACAGTATTTGCCCTTATGGGACTGAGTTAGTTCACTTAAAATAATGCTCTCCAGTCCCTCCCAAGTTAGGGAGTAATTTTCAAAATCGTTGCTCCTACACTCTGCATAGTATTCTTTCATGTGAATGTACCATAATCTCTCAATCCATTCTACTGTGGTGTACAGATCTGTTTTGCCTCAGTTTTCATTTTTCTTGGGGTTTATTCTAAGTAGTGGAATAGGTGGGGCATGTGGAATTTCTAGGTTTAGCGTTTTAAGGAAACACCAAACTAACTGCCTTACAGAGTGGTTGTACCATTTTACAATCTCACCAACAATGTATAAGAGTTCCTATGTCTCCACATCCTCTCCAACATTTATTAATTTCTGGCCTGTTAAATTGTGCCACTGCTACAGGAGTGAGATGGTTTCTCATCGTGGTTTTGACTTACATCTCTCTTACTACCAGTGCATTTGAATATTTTATGTTGAATATTTAATCTTTATGTGTCTGTTTGCCATCCTAATGTCCTTCTCTGCAAAAATTCTTTCCATGTCTTTTGCCCATTTTGTGATTGTTATCAGCCTTTTTCTTATAGAGGCCGTATAGGATTCTGTAGTAACCTTTTGGTATGAGACTCTTGTCTGAAATGATATTGCCAAATGGGTTTTTTCCAGTCATTAGGTTTTCATATCCCCAATTGGAAAATGGTTTTGATGTGTACATGCACAGCGATTTAATCTTCAGGAGGTCCCATTCATTAATTTTATCATTTTTTGATTATGCATTTCTGGCTGTATTTGACAGTCACTTTATACCATAGACTAGGTTGTGTAAGCTTGATACCAGTTTGTGTCTTATGACTTTTATGGTTTGGGGCTTTAATCTCAGGTCTCTGATCCACGTTGAGTTGATTTTTGTGTATGGTGTGAGATGTGGATCCTGTTTGAGCTTTCTGCAGGTAGCAAAAAGCAGTCCAGTTTTGCCAGCACAATTTGTTGAAGAGGTTGTCCTTTCCAGATTTGATAAACTTTATTTCCTTGTTGAATATCAGTTGACCCTAGATGTTTTTGTTGTTAGATGTCATTGAGTTGACTACAATTCATAGTGACCCTATGAACAAAACATCTGAACCCTGTTCTATCCTGTGCCATCCTCACCGTTCCTGACACACAAGAGCTCATTGCAGCAGTCACTGTGTCAATGCACCTGCTTGATGGCATTCCTCTTCTTCGTCAACCCTCCACCCCTCCTAGCATCATGTCTTCTCCAGGGATATGATATCTTCTCCTAACAACATTCCCAAAGAATGTGAGGCAAAATCTCATCATTCTTGCTTCCAAAGTGCATTCTGGCTGTATCCTAAGACATAACTATTTGTTCTCTTGGCCATCCATTAGATGTTCAGTGCTCTTCTCCAACACCACAGCTCAAAAGAGTCAATTCTTTTCCTGTCATTCTTATTCATTATCCAGCTCTCAGATGCACAGCAAGTAATTTGAAAGACTTTGGTTTGAAGCAGACACACCTTAGTCCTTAAATTGACATCATTACTCTTCAATAATTTGCAAAGGTCCATAACTGACCACAGATGAGTGCATTTCTGGGTTCTCAAATCTGTTCCATTGGTCTATGTGCCTGTCATTGTATCAGTACCATGATATTTTGGCTACTACTGATCTATAGTAGCTTTTGAGGTCAGAGAGTGCTATACCTCTCACTTAATTTTTGTTTTTCAAAATGTTTTCTTATTCTAGATCTCTTTGTTCTCCTAATAAACTTGACAGTTTCTCTTTCAATCTCTTTGAAACATGAATTTGGTATCTGTATTGGGATTACTCAAACATGTAGATTGCTTTTGGTAGGATTGCAATTTTTACAATATTGAGTCTTACTATCCATGAACAGGGAATATTTTTCCATTTATTTAGGTCTTTTATTGTGTCTTGCAGAAATGTTCGGAGATTTTCTTTGCACAGATCTTTTGTGTCCCTTTCATTGTTTTTGTTCAGACATTCCTCTAGGTCATGTAGCCCTGGTGTACAAGTTGCCGTACAGCGTTCACTTTTGGTTGCTGTGAGGCTGAACACCGTGACACTGATGTGTCAAATGAGTTAATGATTGGCTACCCAATGCCGACAGAGAGTGGGGTGAAGCTCCCCGATTAAAACAAGCTTGGAAGGAGTAGTGGCATCCACTTCCATAATAGCTTGCCTCCAGAAACCCTATGAACCTGGAGACAGGATAAAAGGCACTCAAGCGGCGAGGACTCTCCTTCATAAGAGTCGCTAAGAGTCGCCTGCGACTCGAGGGCACTTAACAACAACAACAGTTAGTTTCACTCCCAAGTGTCTCAATTTGGGAGCACTGGTGGCCTAGTGGCAGGAAGTTGTGATGCGATCCCAGGCAAGTGGTTCAAATTTACCAGCTGCTTCACTGGAAGATGGGCAATATCCACCCATGTGATTAACTGCCTCTGAAAACCTGTCGGAAGGTCATCTATGAGTTGGTTCCTCCCTGAAGGTATACAATCACATATCTCTATTTGTGGTTGGCTATTGTAAATGGTATTGCTTTCTTAGTTTCCTTCTCTACATTCTTTTTGATACTAGAAATCTCACTGATTTTTAGATATTGATCTTATATCCTGCCACTCTACTAAAATGGTCTGCTGGCTCTAACAGCATTTTTGTTGAGTCCTTGGGGTTTTCTATGTACACTATCATATCATCAACATATAGCTATAGTTTAACCACCTCTTTGCCAATCTGGATGCCATTTATTTTCTTATTTTGTCATATTGCCCTAGCAGGTACTTTCAATATGATATTCAATAGAAGTGGTGAGAGTGGGCATCCTTGTCTGGTGTCTGTTAGCAAGAAAAATGCTTTTACTCTTTCTCCATTAAGAATGATATTGGCTCTTGGTTTTGCATATACACTTTTCACTATGTTGAGGAAATTTCCTTCTATTCCAATTTTGTGGAGTGTTTTTATCAGGAAGGGGTGTTAGATTTTTGTCAAATGCCTTTTCTAAATCAATTGCTAATTATATGGTTCTTGTAATTTTGGTGAATTATATTGATTCTTTTTCTTATGTTGAACCATTCTTGCATGTTGTTGTTGTGTACCGTAGAGTCAGAACTAACCCAAAGCTGATCATCCGGCAGGTTTTCACAGGCAGTTAATCACACGGAGGAGATTGCCCATCTTTGTGGCCTTTGGGATTGCAGTATAGCTTCTTGCCACGAGGCCACCAGAGCTCCCTCCTTGTATACCTAGTATGACTCCAACTTGTTCATGATGAAAGTGGTTTTTTGTCGTGTTTTTGTTTTGTTTTTTTTTTAATGTTCTTTTAGATTCTGTTGACTAGGATTTTGTTAAGTATTTTTGCATCTATATTCATAAGAGATATTGGTCTGTAGTTTTCTTTTTTGGTAATATCTTTGCCTGGTTTGGGGATTAGAGTTATGCTTGGGAGTGTTTCTTCTAATTTTTGAAATAGTCTAAGTAGAATTGATGATAGATCTTCTCTGAATGTTTGGTAGAATTCAGCTGTGGAGCCATCTGGTCCAGGACTTTTCTTATGGAGAAGTCTTTTTAAGACCTGTTAAATTTATTTTTTTTGTAATGAATCTGTTCAAATGTCCTACATCTGTCTGTGTAGATCAAGGGCATGAATTTCAAGCAATTTGCCCATTCCTCTAGGTTTTTTACTTTATCAGAGTAAAGCTTTTCATAGTATTCTGATATTATCAATTTCATTTGATCTAGTTCTGTTGTGATGTCACCTCTATCGTTTTTTTAATCTAGTTGTCTGTGTCTTCTCTTTGCACCCACCCCCCTTTTGTTAAATTTACCAGTGGCTTGTCAGGTTTAATGACTCTTTCGAAAAACCAGCTCCTGATCTTATTGATGGTTTCAATAGTTTTCCTGTTTTCTATCTCATTGATTTCAGCTCTTGTCCTTATAATTTTCTTTCTTCTAGAGGTTGTAGAATTAGACTGTTATTCTTTTTTTTTTAATTTGATGATGGTGTTGAGTTAGATTCTGGACTTTTTGTTTATCTTCCTTTTTTAATATATGTGCCTATTGCTATGAACTGGCCTTTGAGGATTGCCTTAGCTGTATCCTAAAGGTTTTGGTATAACCCAGTAGTGTTCTAGCAGAGTAACGCTAGTTTCCACATGGTTGGTTTTGTGAGCTTGATCTTCCTGTGGTTAATTTCTAGTTTTATGTCATTGTGGTCTGAAAAGGTAGTTTTGTTATTTTAATTTTTTTTTTAAATTCATTGACACTTGCTTGTGTCCTAATATGTGATTGATTTTGGAGAATGTACCATGTGCTCTTGAGGAGACAGTGAACTGAGTTTTAGTTGGGTGCAGAACCCTGAATTCATCCACAAGGTCAGGTTGGCTGATTGTATTGTTTGTATCTTTTGCATCTATTAAGTTTCTTTTGAGTTGACCTATCCTTTGGTGATAGTTGTGTGTTGAAGTCTCCTACCATTATTTTGGTGCTGTCTATTTATTTCTTCAATTCTTTTAGCCATTGTTTTATGTATTTTTCAGGTCTGTCATTTGGTGCATAAATGTTGACCAAGGTTTTGTCATCTTGATCTGTTGTGCCTTTAATTGGTATGTAATGCCCTTCCTTATCTTTTATTGTGGTTTTTATTCTGAAGTCCATTTTATCAGAAACGAGTATTGCCACTCCTAAATTTTTATGGTTGTCATTTACGTGGTATAATTTTTCCAGCCTTTGATTTTGAATCTGTATTTCTCTCCATGTTTTATATGTGTCCCTTGTAACAACATATTGATGGGCTTTTTTTTTAGCCTTTCTACTATTCTCTGTCTCTTAATTGTTGCATTTAGTCTATTCACATTAAGTGTGATTATTGTGAGGCCAGCTTTTACCATTGCCATCTTGCTGTGTCTTCTTTTCTGTTGTTTCTGGTTACTATGGTTCATGTGCTTTTCTTGGCATCTCTGCATGAAGGACATAATTTTAAATTTCTTGTATATTTGGTCTTGTTTACACAAATTCCCTAATTTCCTTCTTTTCTGCAAAGGATGTAATTTCTTCTTCATATTTGATGGAGAGCTTTGTTGGGTATAAGATCTTTGGTTGGCAATTGTTTTCTTTTAACTTCTTGTATATGCTATCCCATTACCTTTAAGCTCCCATCGTTTCCACTGAGAAACCAGAACTTGGTCTAATTGTTTCCTCTTTATAGATGACTCTTTGTTTTTCTTGTGTGGCTTTTAGTATGATAGCCTTATCTTTTAATTTGGAGAATTTGACTATGATATATCTTGGTGTTTTTCTTTTTGGTGTTTTTCTATTTGGTGTTTGTTGTGCTTCTTGGGTGTGGATTTCCTCATTCTTCAAAATACCTGGGAAGTTTTCTTCTAGTACTTGTATAATTTTCTGTGACTTCCCTATCAGTCTCATGTTGTAGAATCCCAATCATATGTATGATGTTCTTTTGCTCTCATCCCTCATGGTTCTAATGTTTTCTTCATGTCTCATCTCTGATTTTTCTTTTAGTATAGTTCCAGTGAGGCTCTTTTCCTCCAGCTCATTTACTCTCTATTCAATCTCTTCAGTTCTACTTTTTTGATCCACCAGTGTGTTGAACTCTTCTGCCATTTTTGTCTTAATGTTATGAATTGCATTTTCCTTCTTTTCTGGTATTTCTAGTACTATGTTAGCTGTACCCTCTCTGTCTTGTGATGATTTTTTTAAAGTTCTTCTACCTCTATCTATACTATGAATTCTTTCTTCCATCTTTTACATTTTCTTTTGTAGCTGTTCAAGTTGTTCTTCATCCATATTTTTTTTGATCGCTGTCTCTACGCTTTTTGCTCTTCTAATGGCTTCCATTGTTTCTTCCATGATTAGCATCTTCTTTTGTAGCGGTTCAAATAATTCCACATCAACATATATTTCCTCTGGTTCTCTCTGTTTGGGGTACTAATTGGCTATGTTATTTAAGGAGAAGAGTTATTTTGTTATTTCATGATGACTGAGGCAGAGTGCTGCTTTCTTTACATTATGTGAATCTTTTCTTAGTAGATGTTAGTTTGTTGTAACTGTATACTGTCCCAGAGGATGGCAATGTTTTGTGAAGGATTTGTATATTGGTGCTCTCCTCTTGGGCTGAGGGACCAAAGTTGGATAACTGTTGTCCTCCAGAAACTGTATCTGACCTCTTCTGCTTGAGCTTAAAAATCCCATGTGATATAACTAGATAGCTGTGTTCAAGGCAAAAGTACCTGAAAAGTGCACATGTCAAGGTAGCAATCAAAGTGAAACTGACCATAACTTTCACAAGTACTCAGTCATTTACTCCTTCTGTAACTGAATCATTGAACTTGACTTTGATGTTTGAACATTCTAAGTCTGAAACCAAGTTCAGCTTATGGCTCAGAATTCTTAAATTATCTGGAATATGGAATCACTCTGATGTTGCATTTCCTTTCTACTGCAGAGGAAGTACCTCAAAAATTACTGTTGCCTGAGAATAGATATTGTTTCTTGAGACTTCCCTCGCCATCCCTCCCAGGCAATCACTAGCTATCTCTTTTTTAAATTTAGGATGCAGGCACAAGGTGCAAATACCTGCAAACTGCCAAGCTTCCCTGTGGGTATGAGCAGACAGGTGAGAAGGGACTCACTGTTGCCACCACCACTGCTGTAGGGCATCAGAAAGCTGGACAATGACTAAGTATTAAAGAAGAAGAATTGAGCCTTCGAATTGTGGTACTTGAGAAGAGTCTTGAACATACACCATGGACTGCCAAGAAAACAAATCGGTCTGTCTTGGAGAGGATGAAACCAAATTTCTCCTTGGAGGTTAGGTTTTTGAAATGCCATCTCACACACTTTGGGTATGTGGCTAGGATAGGCTGGTCCTTGGAGAAAGACATCATATTTGGAAGGGTGGAGGAACAGTGTAGGAGAGGAAGACCCTGGATGAAATGGATTGATAAATTAACTAGGACTATGGAGTTTGGTGTGTCAGAATTAGTGAGACTGGCTCAGGACAGGGCAAGGTTCAGAGCTGCTGTACATAGGGTTGCTATGAGTCATAGGCAACTCGAAGGCACATAACGACGACAACAACATTTAGTGTGTCTGAATTATGTGCCTTCAGGTTGGAGATCAGCTCTTTACTACTAGCCCACAAGAGCTCCCTAGTGCATCTTTAAATAATAGTTCAATCACTTTGTTAGTAATATATATTTAGGTAACTTACTTAATTTTGCCTTTAAATAAGCAACATTTTCAAATATAGTTTATAATCAGTAGAAGAACTCATCTAGTGCAATTGACTAGGTTTACTAAATAAAACAAAATAAGTAAAAACTTTAAGAAGTCTTGTAGTCAAGAAGCTGTATTTAGAATTTGAAACTTGTCTCAAGTAACACTTCAAGACCATGATATTTTTGTATTTTTGAAATAGAATTCATATAATACAAAATTCAAAATGTTAAACAATTTTGAAATAAATAATTCAAAGACATTTAGTATATTCATAATGCTATGTAAACAACACCATTATAAAATTTTACAACATTTTCACTATCTCAAAAGAAAATCCTGACCCCAGTAAGCAATCACTATCATTTTTTCCTGCTCTAAATCCAAGCAACCTCTAATCTGCTTTCTGATCTTCTGATTTCATAAGTAATATCTCTGAGGTTCATCCCTGCTATAGCATATATGTTTACTTCACATATTTCTATATTCAAATAATATTGCACTGTATGTATATCATTTATTTTATGTATACATCCATTTTTTGACAACACAGAAAATATTTTTCTCATTCTAGTATTGAGATTAAAGTTATAGATATACTTACTTGAATTCTAGTAGTAGAATGCAAGGATATTTCTTAAAAGTTAATTTCCTCATATTAATTAATATTAATTGACACTTATTAATTATTATTAGGTACTATTAAAAAGAGCTTTGGTGGCCTACTGGCAAGAAGCTGTGCTGCAATCCTGAAGGCACACAGTTTAAGGCCACCAGCTGCTTCATGGAACAAGGGTGGACAGTATCCTATGCGATTTACTGCCTTTGAAACTCGCTGGAGATTCAGCTATGGGTTGGTCTGACTCTATGGTACACAACAACAACAACAGGTATTATTAATTGACATTAATTGTTTTTTCTACTTTAAGGCATTTATCAAGTTCTGATGCTAAAACAGAAGGTAGTAACTATTAGTAAAACAGAGGAGAACAGATGATTTGGGATTCTTAAAAAATATGAGATAGAACAATATATTTACAATTATACAATGAGAAAAAGGTAGGCTGGTACAGGTCTTTTGGGTTTTTGTTTGGTGTTTTTTTTTTGGTTGGGTTTGTGTTTTTTGTTGTTTGTTTTTTTTTTTTTTTTTACTTTGGTCATTAGAATCTCATCTGATTTGGAAAATAATAGGGAACCTAGCTTGTGAGAAATTAATAATATTACCCCATGCTTTTATAAGGATATCTTCATTTAGACTTGAAACTTTATCAGTAGGAATACATTGTCTTTCATACTTTGGGAATGAGATAGCATAAAAAAATCAAAGCAAGAGTCAAAATTATAGTTGAATCAAATCATTAGATCATACTAGAAAATCAGCATTGATTTTTTAAAATATTTTTTATGTTTAAAAAAAATTAGCAAGCAGTTTTGGCCAGATGCCAAAGGCAGTTCTTTAATATCTCAGGTGAGCTTGTTAACTGTTATAGATTCTCCCACTCATGATGAATCTATGCAAAGCACAACAAAAAGATACTTAATTCTGCATCATTCGTTTACTCTCTTAGGCATTATGATTCATAGGTTATCATTATTTAAAAATGAAAGGGAAAAAGAAAAACAAATAAATAAACAAACAAAATATAGTCACCATGAAGCAAATTTTGACTTATGGTGACTGAATGTGCAGAGTATGAATGCACTCTACGGGGTTTTCATGGCTGTGAACTTTGGGAAGCAGTTCTCGGGGATATTCTTTGAAGGCCTCTCTAAGTAAAGCAGTTTTCATACTAAGGACAATAAAATGGAAATTATACTTCTATAAAAACTCATTGCTCTCAAGTTGATTTTGACACATAGAGACTTACTATAAACCAAGTGCTTATCCATCAAGGCTTCTGTACCAGAATCATTACTAAGAAAATAAACATAGTAATAGAGTTCTTTCTTTATGCCTTTAACTACTTCCTAAAAATTCAGGAGAGAGAGTTGGAAATAGAAGCAATCTCTTCAAGCAGTTTACAGTTTCAGAAACACAATGGAGGGTCTCTAATAGTAGAAACTGATTCCATTGGCTATGACTTGAGAAGACTTACAAGGAAACTTGCAGGGACTTTCATTTTAGACATAGAGACATTGAAATGCAAAGAGAAAAAATAATTTTCCTAGGATTATGCAGCTGGTAAAAAAAAAAAACAACAACCCTAGAACATGGAATTTTATCTCTCCAAGTCAGACTTCACTTTTTAGTATCACACTATATTTTTGTTCTGGAAATGACCCCATCATCTCATCATCTCTGTTATCCCTATACTAATATGAAAATGTGCTGCAGCATTTTCTACATTGAGAACAGAAAAGGATTTCTATGACAAAAGAAGTTAGATGTCATGATAGAGCAAAGATTAACTTACTTCTCTCATATTTTCAAGTGTTTTTTTTTCTGTTTAAATACAAACATGGGAGGAAACTTAATATTGACTAGATAAGACTTTTTATTGAATACAACTGAAAGTAATGGAGTATATGTTGCTGTTGTTGCTGTTAAGTGCCGTCGAGTCACAGGCGACTCATAGCGACCCTAGGAAGGAGGGTCTTTGACGCTTGGGTGCCTTTCATCCTCTCTCCAAGTTCATAGGGTTTCCAGAGGCAAGCTATTATGGAAGTGGATGCCACTCCTCCTTCAAATGGAGTATATGAGATAAAATAATGGGAAAATTTGCCAAATAAATACAATACTGGAAAAGACATGAGTTAATATTTATGTCCTCTTCTTAGAAAGTGCTTTCCTTACATTATCTTTTAAATTCTTTAATCAAGAGAATAGAGCCTATTCCTTTTTACTCATAAGGTAACTTTATGTAAACAAGAGATATATATAATCTTGTAAAAGATTAAAAAATAACATTTGTGGGGTTAAAATTGAAATAATAATTTTAATCTACTAAACTACACAGATGAAATTCTTTTAATTGTAATAGCTAGAAATTTTTTGCAATTATTTCTTTTCAGAAATTATTATAACATTGACATGAAGAAATATAACTCCATAGGAAACAATCAGAAAAAAATTATTACACTTATCATGTAAGTGTGAAAGAAGGAATAAATGATAAAGAAAAAAGAAAGAAAGAAAAATTTTTAAAAGAAGAATACAGGAAAAATTAAAAAAATTGGCTATCTATAAGGCGGATGGTAAGAAATGAGACATGAAGTAGCTGGCTTACATGCTTTTGTGAATGTAGTTATTAGAAAGATGATTGTAAGGAGGAAAAACCTCAGACTAAACATGAAAACAATGTGATGTAAGTAAAAGATTCTATAAAACACAGTGTAAATACATGAAACATAATGTATATGAATGATAAAAATATAAATTAAAATGAAAAAAATTTAAATTTATAAATGAACAACAGTAACAAAAAAGACAGCCCAAATAAAAACTCAAGACAAAAGAGGAGAAAAACAATATAAACCATAGAGACTTGGAGAATTTGGGGAAAATATGGTCTTTGATAATATGCAGAAGAATCTTGGGAAAGAGATGGAAGATCGTTCGGAGGACAAGGGAAATACAGAATACAAAGAGTTATCCTTGTTAGGATGAAAAAATTCTTGAATTAAATAGCACACAAAATCTTCAGGATCGCCCCCCCCAATAAAAATAACCATTGCATAGTTTGCTTCTTGTTTCATAGGCTTGGATCTCTGTTAAATAGTCTTCTCAGTGCTCCTTTCACATCCTTATTTCTCAAAGTGTATATGAGAGGATTGAGGCTAGGAGTCACTACTGTATAGAACAGGGAGAGGAATTTCCCATGAGTGTGGGCATAAGAACTATTGGGCTGAATATAGACAGCTGTGATGGTCCCATAGAAGAGGGAAACTACTATTAGGTGAGAGCCACATGTGCCCAGTGCTTTGTGCCAGGCCTGGACTGACCCAATCCTGTTGACTGCTCTGCCAATAAATGCATAGGACAGTAAAATCAGTGACAAGGGTAAAAGGAGCAATACTAGTGAAGCAACAAAGAGCTGGACTTCATTGGCATGTATATCCACACATGCAAGTTTAATCATAGAAGGTACCTCACAGAAGAAGTGATAGAGCCTTCGTTGCCCACAGCGAGGCAGCCAGAGGGTGATTGTGCCTTGGATGAGAGCATTTCCCATTCCACTCAGCCATGCAACCCCAGCCAGAGCCTGGCACAGGCGTGGGTTCATCACAGCTGAATAGTGGAGTGGTTTACAAACAGCTGCATAGCGATCAAAAGCCATCACAGCCAAAAGTACACACTCAGTGGAGCCCAAGGACAAGGAAACATAGAGCTGAACAGCACAACCCAGGATTGTAATGGTTTTGGCTGGTCCTTTTAGGTTCCACAGCAGCTGGGGAACAATACTGGTGGTAAAACAGATATCAACTAGTGAGAGATGAGTAAGGAAAAAGTACATGGGTGTTTTAAGTTTGGGGTCTATGGAAGAGATTGAAATAATGACTGTGTTTCCCACAAGTGTAAGAATATAAGACACCAAGACAATCACAAAGAGTGTCTTTTCCAGCTGGGGCTGGTCAGAGAAGCCCACCAGGATGAAGTCTCCTATGAAACTACTGTTGGTCATTCCCACTGACCTATTTGGAAGAAGGAGGAAAACATTGTAAGAATTTGGACATAATTAAACATACTGATTGCTAATCACTTTATAGGCTTTAAAAGAAATATTTTAAATGTTATCATTGAGAGAAGAGAGAAATCACTGTGAACTTTGAGAAATGTTTCTTCAGAAGTTGTAGTAGGTGGAGTAGGTGGCATTAAGAGTGTACCAAGGCGTGTGCAGTCTAATTGTGAAAGCAGAGCTTTCTTGAACAATAAAATTGATCACACACAGACAAAATAAAGCAGAGAAAATTTAAATAAGTTAGAAGAATAAAATCCATTTAATTAATTTATAGCTTATTTATGATGTTATTGTTATGTGTCATGGAGTTATTTATGATAAACTGAGAAATTATTATAATGAAAGAAAATTAAATAGAAAATTCTGTTATGTATGGATTTTCAGCATATTAGAACAATAAATACATAGATTTCCATTTTTATTGATAAATATTGAGATGTAATTTTTTTCCAAGTATTTTCATTATATGAAAAACAAATAATTTATGGAGATTATCAAGATTATTTTTCCTATAAAATGCAAACATCTAGCTACTGAATGAATACTAGCTGTTATATCTAAGTATTATACATAGTATAATACATAATCATCGTGCATCAAAACATATATTATTTAAGACTTTTTAGTTCATTTATTTCACCAGCTTACTAGAGATACAATTTTATGCAATGCTTTTAGGACTAGTCTCCTTGGCCTCAATGTATAGTGTGTTCTGATTTTGCAGGTTGAATTAAGAGGCAATTTGCATCTAAATAAAGTGAATTAGGATTGTTTTATTGGAGGAAAGAGGTTAGTTCTGTTGTTGTTAAGTGCCTTCAAGTCACAGGTGACTCATAGCAACCCTATGAAGGAGAATCCTCAATGCTTTGGTGTCTTTCATCCTCTTTCCAGCTTCATAGGCTTTCCAGAGGCAAGATATTACGAAAGTGGATGCCACTCCTCCTTCCAAGCTTGTTTTAATCGGGGAGTTCCACCCTGCTCCCTGTCTGCATTGGGTAACCAGCCATTAACACATTTGACACATCAGTGTCACAGTGTTCAGCCTCACAGCAACCTCAAGTTACTGCTGTACGGCAACTTGTACACCAGAGCTATATGACCTAGAGGAATGTCTGAACAAAAAAATGAAAGACAGGCCAGAGGGCCACAGATTAAAAGTCACCCACCTTTGGCTTGGCAGCATCGCTTTCTGTCCACTGGGCCAGCTGATCTCTCTGTCTCTATGTTGATGTTATTGCTGTTTAAGTGTCGTCCAGTTGCAGACGACTCATAGCACTCATACAGAACTTCACCTTTCAGAAGATTAAAGGAACATTCTTAATGGGACTTTAAAATTTCAAATAACTATGAAATCACATTATGAATAGTCACTGAAATATCTTATAAACCAAGAACAGAACCATAATTCATGTTAGGACAAATAGATATTTTTGATATATCATTAAAAAAAATCTCACATTTTCCAAATTCTATCCAATAATTGGATATACTGAAATTGCTTATTGTCGCCAAAAAAAGGTCAATAAAATAAAATATATTCAATAGTAGCAATTAATCTGTTTTTCCCCCCAATGAATCACTTGTATTAAGTTTTTGTCTACTAATTTATTTAGTTGAGCCTAGTAGCAATGAAATGAAATAAAGGGAGGTCATAATTCATGGAACTGTTGGAGAATTTCAACCATAGACTTTTTAGCTTGCAACTGGGGATTTTAAACCATTGCAACACCTGGCTCCTTCAAAATGGGACAAGGAAAGCAATGTTGTTGTAGAGAGATAATATTAAAGGGAACTTAAGAAATTAGTTCCTATATTTTTTTAAATTCTCACAAACACATTAATACACTCACACACATACACATGCATATACTTACGCACATACACACAAATAAAAATACACACTTAAATGCAAACAGTTTTCTCATTCATTCGTGATATATTTCTATTCATTTAGTTATGGCACTCTAAAAGTTGTTTTTATTTTTTCAGAGGAATAATAGAAAATAGAGTCTTTGCCATACTTCTTTTATATTTCATGAACCTTGGAGGTTGCCACTTTACTCACCTCAGCCAAATGAAAATTTCTTTTGTTTTCATAAAACCTATATACACATAATACCTCAAAAGAATGCTACATGAGCATAATTTATAGTTGTGAACTTCTTTGTTTATTAAAAATATTTATTTTAAGTTCTAAGTATTGAATTTCACTATCATTCAAGATTTAAAATCGCATGTGCACCGTATTTTCTCCCTTTACCCAGATTGGCATGAAATTTGTATCATAGTAGAAATTTATTATTAATAGAATCAGAGGCATGATGAACCATCCAGGTGTAGGGATAAAATTAAAGCATACTAAAATGTGTCTAGAGATTCCCACCCAACCTCTTTTATGCTTATACTATTAGATAGGAAAGGGATATTTACACTATGAGGTATAAACTATTATTACCTTGAAATGTCCAAGTTAGTTGGAGGGATATTATTTGAGTGGAGATCCCTGAAGAACCACAAATCATAAGAGACTGAGAAAGGACACATGACACTGAAACAAAAGAGATATCAGGATTCCTTTCCCCCATTATGACAATTATTATCAGATGTTGTAGTATACAAAGAAAAACAGTCCCAAGAGATCATTCTAAAGAAGGTATATCTCTTTGACCTTTCAGCACATTTTAGATCAAGGCGAAATTGTGAAGCTCCTAACCCTGTCTTTATGTTCTCCAAGTTATTTTCTCATTTCTACCATAAAAATTTTTATTTTTATGACAGTGTATTATGTTTTAATAAATTCTTTCATGTACAAAAAAGGTAAAGAGTTCATAAAGGTAAAGCTTGTGAGTTATTATAAAGTAAATATGCGTGATCAAGAAACAAAACACTAGGAATATTCTGTAAGGATCCCTAAATCTCTTCCCATTTAATATCTCTTTGACCCCAGATAAACATTATTTTTCTTGATTATCATATAGATGACATTTAAATCATTATGCAGTTATATCTCTTCTTTCTCCTCTTATTTTCATCAACGTAAGTTTGCAAAATTTATTCATATTTATATATGTTATATTGTTGTCTTGTGCCCTCAAGTTCAAACTGACCTACAGCTGACCCTCTACTGGATTTTCAGAAGCAGTTAAATGTATGGGAGGAGAAGCTGGTGGAGTCAAACAGCATGTCTTCAGCATGTCTACAGCACAGCTTCTAACCATTAGACCACCATAGCTCCCTGGTATAAGCCATAATTGAGTACAAATTGTTAATGCCATGGTGGAACAGCCAATTCCCAAAACAATTTTTTTTGTTTCTCTGTGCCCTGAAAGATGTGAATGTGCACTTCAGCACCCTGAAAAATGTATATGTGCACGTCAGCACCCTGAAAAATATGTGCGTGCCCTTCAGCATATTCCTCTCTTTGTGCTTTACAATAAATATGAGGTAGGTCCAGCTGCTAGCCTAAGAGAGCTTCAGGCCTTCATCTCCATATCTCTAGTGAGTCTCTACCTTCTGTGACCCACGAACCCAGAACATTGGGTACAACATACCCCCAAAAAGTTATGATTCAAACAAATCAGTGTATGTACACCCATACTTATTCCAGAATTTTTCACCATAGCAAAGAATATGAGCAATCCAAGTGTCCATCAACAAACAGAAGAATTGTGATACATTCACACAATGGAATATTTTGCAGCAGTGAAAAACAGTGAACTTGTAAAATGCTACATAGCATGCATGAGTCTAGAAGACATTTTTTTGAGTAAAATATCTCAATAAAAAAGGACAAATCCTGCATGAGAACACTTATAAAAGTAGGATGGAAATGTGTGATGGGCAGAGAGCAAGTAAAAAATGATTACATAATGAACACTACACTGAAATAGATGAAGGGAATGACTATCATAAAGTAATGGATGATAAGACATTATATGTATGACAATTAATGATCTAAACCAAGACTTGCATTACAAAGTAAATTGGGAGAAAATGCTGGAAGAAAATGTGTATCAATGAATGAATGAAAACCTATGGTTTCTGTAAACTTTCACTGAAATTACAATAAAAAACTGTATTGCCAGATTGTATTTTAATTGTGCAGAAATGTCACAATTTATTAGACTTTTGTGCTGTTTTAAATTTTATTTCTTAGAAATAATGCTACTAGAAAATGACACACACAGAGTGAGCAGATGGAATTTAAATGAGAACTATTATTAGCATGGGAGCCATGGGAGCAGCAAGCTTTGGCAAGGAGCAGTGAGCCTCCATTTACCAGGAGCAAGCAGGACACCGGAAATTTGAGTGAGGTACTTAGAATGGGATCACTGCTGATTGCTGGGCCACATGGAAGCCCTTCACCTTAAGCACGAGGGAGCGAGACAGACAGCTGGAGCTTGACTGGGATGGCAGACTCAGTTCTTGAGGGGAAAACCAAGGCTTCCCAGTTTTCCATTCAGGTCTCCATGCATGTCCCACCCCCCTGCATGCCTCTGTGTATGCCCCCTGTGCCCCCCCTTGCATGCATCTGTGCATGCACCCACCTCATGCATCTGCACATGTGTGCCTGCCCAACCCTCTTCTGGAGCAGTGACTTCAGATCAAAAACCTGCTATCCTCTCTACCACAGCAATGTCATGTAGAAAGCAGGTCACCTCACACCCTAGAGAAGCCCAAAGCAAGATATTATCCGCTCCCCACCCCCCACCCCCCCGCCGAAAAGCAGCACAGTGTTAATGGATTTCCTGAAGCCAGAAAGTATGATGAAACTTTCAGACACAGAATGTAAAAGAACAATTGAATATTTTCAATAGGTGAAACACAAGCTTAGAGATTTACACAACACTACAAGCAAAAACCAGCAGGAGTTTTAAAAAACAATCCAAAACAATGTGGGCATTTGAGGCTCTGGAAAAAAGAAGAAACCACAATCCAAAATATGAGGTCCAATGTTTCAGATTCTGTCAACATGATGGAGGGACACATAAAGAGAGTTGAAGAGCTGGAACACAGAACCAGTGAAATAAAAGATAGAATTTTCATCACTGATCTGCTAGAGCAAAAAGTAGAACCAAAAAGGAAGGAAAAAGAATAAAACTTAAGAAGAACGTGGGACACCATCAAGAAAAATAACATGAACATTATTGGAATCCCAGAACTAGAAGAAGCAAGTAAAGACACTTAAAAAGTTGTGGAAGAATTACTAGAAGAAAACTTTCCAGGCATAATAAAGAATGAAAGAATATATATTCAGGAAGCTGAGCGAACACCATATAGAATAGACCCCCCAAAAGAAATAATGCTGGTATTATTATTTTTGTCTATATCTTTCATTGAGTAATTACACTTATATAGACATTTTTCTTGAGATATATCTTGAAATATAATTGAGTCATAAACTATGCACATGTTCAGTTTAAGGTGTTGTTGGTTTTGTTAGGTATTATCCAATCAACTATGATTTATAGTAACCCTATGAACAACAGATTATATCTTGTCCTATGATGAGTAGTCCTCAACATCTCCACTATGCTCAAGCCCATTGTGTGGTCACTTTTGAGGATCTTTCTCTCTTACACTGTCTCTCTACTTTTATTAGCATATTTTCTTTATCTAATGACTGGCTTCTCCTGATAACATGCCTAGGGTTAGTAAGATGAAGTTTCACCATTTTTTCATCTATAGAGCACCTTAGTTGTACTTTCTCTAAGCCAATTTGTTTATTTCCTTGGCAATTCATAGGATACGCAATACTCTTTACTAACACTAAAATTAAAAGTCATAAAATCTTTGATCTCCTTTATTAATTTTCTAGTTTAGCAGATAGTACTTCTTTAACAAATTAGTTGTTTCAATTTACATACCAACAAACAATTTGAATTTAAATTGCTCTGCATCTATGTCTACACTTAGTAATTTCTCCATATTTTTAATATTAGTAATTCTGGTGGTAGGTAATGGGCATCTATCTCACTGTAAGGTTAACAAAGTATAAGTTTATACCATTGAGAAACCTTTTGTATAACAACTGTTAAAACTCTAGATTTTCCTTTTATTGATAGGTTAGAAATCTTTATCTATTCTGGACTTAAGCCATTTTTTTGGTTAATACATACTTCAAAGTAAGAAACTAAAATGTAATATCTTATTATAGTTGACCCCCAAAAAAAGAAGAAAAAAATTAAACAATTTGGATGTTTTTATTATAGGTAAAGAAATAATATCTATGATTTAAAGTTTTCATTCAGTTCATAATAATTTCTTTGTTGGCATAAAATTTGCAAAATAGAAAATGCACCATTTTAATCATATTAAAGTATACAATTCAGTGAACTTTAGTATATTCACAGTGCTATGCAACCACCACCTCTATGGAGTTTCAATTTCTTTTTTGTCATCCCAAAGGAAAATCATGAATTGATTAGACAATCACACAGATTTCCCCATTATTCTTAAACCTCTAGTAACTGCTCATCTGCTTTTTGACTTTCCGAAACTGAAAAAACAAAACTAGGATTAATGGAGAAAACACTGAAGTCAATTATTTCCTTTTACTATGATCTACAGTCAACAATCATGCTGTAGCCATCAATAAATCAAAAGCCATATTGTACTGGAAAAACCTGCTGTTAAAGATCTCTCCAAAGTGTAAATGTACAATGTCAGTTTAAAGACTAAGGTGCACATAATGCAAACTATGATGTTTTTAATTGTTTCCTATGAATCTCAAAGTTTAATAAGGATTACAGAAGAGAATCGATGTCTTTGAATTGTAGTGTTGCAGAGGAGGAGTGAATATCTCATAGACTATAAAAAACCTAACAATTCTGTCTTAGAGTGAAACCATTGTGCTACTTAGAGTAAAGGATAATGAGACTTTATTACACATCCTGTGACTATTTTTTCAGAAGGGGCTAGTCAATGGAAAAGGACATCATGCTGGGAAAGGTAGAAGGTCTGAGAAAAACTCTCAATGACATGGATTGACAGAATGACTACACCATTGAGGTCAAGCATGAAAATACATATATATATATTTCTATATATATTTCTATATAGAGTATAGAGCCTATGGTGATGAAGGAAGAAGTTCAAGCTGCTTTGAAGGAAATAGCAAAAAATAAGGACCCAAGAATAGATGGTATACCAATTGACTTATTCCAGTTAACAGATATGCTCACCAAGTTGTGCCAAGAAATCTGGAGAACAACCACTTGGCCAACTGACTGGAAGAGACCTATATTTGTTTCCATTCCAAAAAAGAGTGACCCAACAGTGTGGAAACTATAGAACAATATAATTGATTTCACATGCACTCAAGATTCTACTGGAGATTATCCCAAAATGACTAGAACAGCACATCAGTGGAGAACTGCCAAAAGTCCAGGCTGGGTTTAGAAGGGGCCATGGGACTAGCGATACTGCAACTGATGTTATATGGATCTTAGCTGAAAGCAGGGAATACCAGAAGAATGTCTATCAAAAGCGTTTGACTGTGTGGATCATAATAAACTGTGGCTGACTCTGAGAAGAATGGGAATCCCGGAACACTTGATGGTGCTAATGCGAAATCTGTACTTGGACAAAGAGACAGTCATCAGAACAGAGCAAGGAAACACTGCATGGTTCAAAATTAGGAAGGGCGTATGCCAGGGATGTGTCCTATCTCCATACCTTTTCAACTTGTATGCAGAACAGATTATCCGGGAAGCTGGGCTCTATGAGGAGAAATGTGGCATCAGAATTGGTGAAAGATCTATCAGCAATCTGTGTTATGCAGATGACACAACCCTGCCTGCTGAAACTGAGGAGGACCTAGAGGGCTTGCTGCAGAGGGTCAAGGACTGCAGCCTTCGGTATGGATTGAGGCTCAATATCAAGAAGACAGAGATTCTCACCACTGGGCCAATTGGCAGCATCAGGATGGATGGTGAAGAGATTGAGATTGTTAACAACTTTAATCTGCTTGGCTCCAAAGTCAACACTCTTGGCACCAGTAGCCAGGAAACTAAAAGATGTATTGCGGTGGGAGAGTCTGCAGTTAGGAACCTCTCCAAAGTACTGAAGAGCAATAGTACTGCTCTGGAGACTAAGGTGTGTCTGATACAGGCCATGGTCTTTGCAATCACTTGTTATGTATCAAAGGGTTGGACAATGACAAGTGAGGATAGAAGATAGAAGGAGAATTGATGCCTTTGAGCTGTGGTGCTGGAGAAGAGTATTAAATGTACCACGGACTGCCAAGAAAACAAACAGATTCATCCTGCAGAGGGATATACCAGGCTGCTCCTTGGAGGCAAGGATTCTGAGGCTTCATCACACATACTTTGGACATGTTGTAAGGAGGGACAGGTCCTTGGAGAGGGACATCATGCTTGGGAGGGTGGAGGGATGGCACAAGAGGGGAAGACCCTCTTTAAGTTGGATTGATTCAGTGACTGGGGTAATCGGGATGAGACTGTCACAGGATAGAGCTGGGTTGAGGGCTGTTGTACATAGGGTCGCTATGAGTCGCAAGCGAGTCAACGGCACATAATAACAACAAATGTCTTAATACTCTGGATGGAATCAGGTCTTAGATTTGCTTATTGACATGACTCAAAATGAGGGGAAACTGCTGTAAACTAACATTCTATTAATAATTAGAATATAGAACATATGGAGTATGATTATAAGAAAAAGGCAAGGAAAAAATGTAAGAGAATGTGTCTAGATTAAAGTCTAGAGGTTAATGGGATGAGATGGTTTGTGGTTGGTTATTTTGAATTTAATAATATGTGGAGTTTATCTTTCAGTATGACTTCTCTAAATCCTTATTTGATTTTGCTATGCAGATGGAGAGACTATGAGAACGGGGCATGTTGCCCTAGCCACAAGTGGATTGCCTATCTGCCATTTCACAAAGAGATTGGCCAGTCTCAACAATCTTCAAAAGGATTGGAGCTCTAACTATAGAGAGAAGAATTCTTTCCCTACCAGAAGAGATGGAATTCTTCACCTAGTCAGAGAAGAGAGCCTTTCCCCAACCCAGTGACATGTAGAACTGATGCAGAATGGCAGCAACAATGGCTGAGTAGGGAGACAATACTGGCAGAACTGAGTACTTTGTTAGCCAATTGAAGGAGGGTGGAAAGCCACTATTTGCACGACTGTGAACTTGGGAACACTTAGAGCCACAAGACATGAGGCTGAGGTGCCTGCATGGACATTTTGGGAGCTGTCTTGGTTGTACTTTGCCATTAATCTGAATGATAACTTTTGATCTTTTCCAATAGTGTTCTATGTGGTTTGTGACAACATTGAAGGTGTCAGAAAGTGTGAAGATGAAGCAGGATAGGACAAGGTTGAGATCTTCTACTTGTAGGGTTTCTCTGATTTGTACTGGAGTTAACAGCTTCTAAAAACAACAACTTCACAACTGTAGTAACCAAAAGAGTATGGTACTGGTAAAGTGGCAGATATATAGACCAATGGAGTATGTTCTAAAACTCTAAACTAACTCATCTACTTGAGGTCAATTGATATTTGACAAGAAAACAAACATGTAAAATGGAGAAACAAAACAACTTCAAAAATTATTCTGAAAAACTGGACAGCTACTTACAGAGAACTGAAACAGGATCCATATCTCACACCATACACAAAAATCAACTTAAAGTGGATCAGAGACCTAGTGTAACCACCCAAAACATAAAGACCATAAGAGACAGCATGGGGAAAAATTTAGAAGCTTTAACATACAACATAAAGAAGGTTTCACAAATGCAGAATCAGGGAAGTATAGAATAGATGATTGAGACCTTCTAGAAATTAAGTCAATGTGTGCATCAAAAACTTTTTCTAATAGGGTGTAAAGAAAGCCTATAGTGGAGAAAAACTTTTGGCAATGATATTTCAGATAAGGATACTATAATGAAAATTTATACAATACTATAGGGACTTCACACACACACACACACACACCCCTATCTCCTTGATAATCCAATTAAAGAATGGGCAAAAAATGAAAAGACTCTTCAAAAAAGGAGGACATGCAGATGATCAAGAAACACATTAAAAAATGTTAAAAATAACTGGCAATCAGATGGGATTAAAAACAATATTGAAACATCATCTCAGTCCAGTAGCTGTGTTTTGATGGCCTCATCCAAAGTAATTTGCACCACTTCTGCTAATTTACATGACTAGAGGCACTGATCTTCTGCCGCAAAGTTTCATGTTCTCTTCAGTCTGCATAACATAGGTTGTTGATGTGTTTCCTCAAATCCTGATTCCACATTCCTCTTCATTAAACCTTGCTTCCCAAGTGATCTGTACTGCATATAGATTGAAAAGGTATGGTGATAGGATGCATCCCGAATACACACCTTTCCTGATCCTGAACCATGCTCTATTCTAACTACTTCCTGGTCCAAGAATAGGTTTCATATGAGCATAATTAAGTGTTCTTGGATCCCTTTTCTTCTCAAGGCTAGCCGCAATTTGTTGTGATCCACATAGAAGGTCAAGGACTCATCTTCAATATCAAGAAAACAAAGATTCTCACTACTGGGCCAATTAGCAGCATCAAGATGGATGGAGGAGATATTGAGATTTCTTGGTTTCACAATTAACATTCTTGGAAGCAGCAGACAGGAAATTAAAAAACAAATTACATTGGGAAAGGCAGACTTCTCTAAAGAAAGTGACCTCTCAACAATGTCAGTCTGGAGACTAAGGTGCACCTGATCTAAGCCATGCATCTTCACAATTACTTGCTATGCATTCAAGAGCTGGACTATAACTAAAGATGGTAGAAGAAGGATTGATGCCTTTGAGTTTTGGTGTTGGAGAAGAGAGTTGAACATACCGCTAGGAGAACAAATGGGTTTATCCTAGAAGAGGTGAAATTGGCTGCTCCCTGGAGGCAAAGATTTTGAGGCTCCATCTCACATACTTTGGGCACATGGCCAGGAGGGACCCCTACTTGGAGAGGGGCATCATGCTTGGAAGGGTGGAGAGACAGTGCAGGAGAGGAAGACCCAGGATGAGATGGATTGACTCAGTGACTGGAGAAATGGGATTAAGTGTGTTGGACATAATGAGACTAGGTCAGGATAGGGCAGGCTTTAGAGCTGTTTTATATAGGGTTGCTATGAGTTGTAGGCAATTTGATGGCACATAACAATAACAACAACAACAGAGGTATAGACAAGTTAAAGTGGATCTGTAAATACAGGGACAAACAAAATATTGAGAGAAGTCAACCAGTACTTCAAGCTGGGGCTCAAAACAAGAGCAAGAATGCCACAGTTGCTCCCAGGCCTGATCACTCCTTGAAGAAACCTGACAATATCTATCTCCTGATATGGTGAACATTAAAGCCCACACCCAAGTTAACTGATAACATCAGCCCCTAAATTCTGAGGAAATTATTATCTTCCTTAGTTCTTCTTTAAACCCCCTATGAAGGGAGATATGAAAAAAGGAAGAGAAAGACAAGGAAGAAAGAAAGAAAGTAAAGAAAGAAAGACAAAATGACCATGCTGAGGAGGTCAAAAAGGCTTGAGGGCAGACAAAGATAATTTCTTTTCATGAGAGAAAGATGATCAAACTCCATTCAATATTGAGAGTAATTTACTGCCTCTGTAAACCCATGAGAGGGTCAGTTTTGAGTAAATTCTGACTCAATGGTCCATAGAAACCACAGACTGGATAAGAAAATTAAGGAAAGAGACTTAATAAATTTAGTATTACTCAAACAGGTAACACAGCCCTAAACACTTGACTTAATGTGTTTTCAGCCTGCAAAACTGATTGAATCATCTATTTAACTTTTGTTTTATATCCTAAGACCCTGTTTTAATTCCTTGATAGCCATGTAGACTACACTAAATTGTCTGTTTACTGGGAAAGGAAATGCATCTTTCCTGAACTAGCTTTTGTCTTTTGAAACTGCATTTTCCTCAGGCATATGTAAAGAGTATATTGAACTGTCTTTTTACCAGAAACTATATTAAAGAATGATCCTTTTGCATGTAAGAACTTTGTAACTTTGAACTGTTGTTGTTGTTGTTGTTAAGTGCTGTCGAGTTGTAGGTGACTCATAGCGACCCTATGAACGAAAGTCCTTGACACTTGAGTGTGTGACTTTCATCCTTCCTCCAGGTTCATAGGGTTTCCCGAGGCAAACTATTTTATGGAAGTGAATGCACTCCTGCTTAACTTTGAACTAGAGACAGCAATATGTTAAGTAGATTAATACCTAACCCAAGTATAAATACCAATAACCAACTTTAGGTGGCAGTTTTCAGAGAATTCTCTCTAACCTCCCAGATCTGCAATTAAGGTACTTTGGATATTGCAATCAGTCTATCTTATTAGCAAGTGAGTATGGAAAGAACCTATTGTGCTCCCTTGGATCACATAGGGGAAGTTAGGACCTTAGTCATATGGCCACTGGATCTGGAGGCAGAGGAAATGAGAAGATAAATTTATTGCTAGAAGAGCTTCATAGAACAACATAGACTTACTGCTGTAGAATTGGTACAGATTCATAGAGATTCTCCTCTGGGTTTTAAAGGCTGTAAATATTTAAGATAGAAAACTTCCCATCTCTCTTCTGCATCATGAGTTGTGGATTTGAACTGTGGAAATATCCTGGCTTCCTTTTTTTTTAATATAAAATTTTTATTTTATACTGATTTCCTTACAAAGTTTGTATACATTGTTTTTGCACACTGGATCTTTCCCCTTTCCTTTACCCCCTCCCTCCACCCATCAAATTGTGCAACCTTATTTTTTTTTTAAATTTAGGTTGTTTATTTTTCATTTCAATGAACATTTACAGAGATTTTGGGATTCCATTCATTCATTGTTGCACCCGTCTCCCCGCACAAACCCATCCCCCCTCCCCCCATTTGCTCCTCTCCTTGAAAAGCAAAAGAAAAACTCCCTCATTGGTACACAA
>NW_006399934.1:4925046-4925503 GCF_000299155.1 Elephantulus edwardii
GGAAGGCCCTCTATGAGGTGGATTGATTCAGTGACTGGGATAATTGGGATGGGAGTGTGAGGGACAGTGCGATTGGCACTGGACAGAGCGGAGTTTAGGGCTGTTGTACATAGGGTCGCTATGAGTCGCAGGCGACTCGAGGGCACATAACGACAACAAAATTCTAGAAATAATTATTTAGTCTTTAAGAAGTGTTAACAATGCTGTATGTAGTTTGTACTTACTTTGTGATATGACAGCTTTTAACCTTTTCTGAACAATGATAATGCATTTGGAATTTTCTGCTCTTACACTGGATATCAGAGTGCTTCCTTAGGATCATTTCTTCTTATCCTGTTGTTAAATTTTGTTATATTTTTGTGTGTGTACCGTCAAATGTGATGAAGGAAGAAGTTCAACCTGCTTTGAAGGAAATACCAAAAAATAAGGCCCCAAGAATAGATGGTATACCAATTGA
>NW_006399934.1:4926776-4957581 GCF_000299155.1 Elephantulus edwardii
GGTGGAGGGACAGCGCAGGAGGGGAAGACCCTCTATGAGGTGGATTGATTCAGTGACTGGGGTAATCGGAATGGGTGTGTCAGAGGCAGGGCGATTGGCACAGGATACGGCAGAGTTTAGAACTGTTGTACATAAGGTCGCTATGAGTCTCAAGCGAGTCGACGGCACATAAGAACAACAACAACAACCGACAAATTGGATCTGACTGGTATAGGAGGAGATTTCCCCTCCTTCTCCAGCAGAGCGTGGATTCGAACCACATACCTCTGGGATTGGTGTACAGCTTCTTGCCACTAGGCCACCAGAGCTCCCTAGGACCATTTCTTCTTGAGGTTTCCCAAGTTCACAATAACACTAGCTAAGCAAAAATAGGAAATCTGTTTATCAGATTCGACACCCAGAGCAGCAGCAGGTGAACAGCTAAAACCACTCAAGGGAGATAATAAGTTCAGCAACAAATAACAGAAAAACCGGTGATCTAGCTCTCTGATCCAAAGCAAGTAATTTTTAAGATAGTGTCCTCAAGTGCACCTTAATCTCTAGACTGGCATTGTTGCTCCTTATCATTCTGGAGTGTTCACCAAGAGCTGACTTTCTCAGTGCAATATGTCTTTTGATTTCCTGACTACTGGTGCCAAGAGCATTGTTTGTGGAACTGAGCAAGCTGATATTGTTAACAATCCCAATATCTTCACCTATAATGTTGTTGCCAATTGGCTTAGTGGTCAGAACCTTTGTTTTCTTGATATTGAACCTCAATCCATATTGAAGACTGCAGTCTTTGACCTTACAAAGTACACACTTCAGAACATATCTGGCAAGCAAGATTGTGTCATTTGTCTAACACAAGATTGTTGATATGTCTTCCTACAATCTTGATGTCATATTCCTCCTCATAAAGTCCAGCCTCTTGAATGATTTATTCTGTATGTAGATTGTCAAGATATGGAGACAGGCTACATCCCCAACACACTCTTTTTCTGACTTTGAAACATGTAGTCTCCTTGCTCTGTTCTGACAACTGTTACCTGGTCCAGGTAAAGAACCGTGAGCATAATTAGGTGTTCTGAAATTCCCATTCTTCTGAAAGTTGGCCACAAGTTGTTGTGGCCTACACAGTCAAATGCCTTTGCATAATCAATGAAACACATATAGACATTTCTCTGGTACTCTCCACTTTCAGTCAAGATCCATGCATCAGACAGTAGCTACGATGTCCCTAGTGCCATGGCCTCTCTTAAACTTACATTCTTCTTCACAGTAGTACAATGAGAAGTTGTCTTTTGACGAGAACTCCAGAGATATATGTTGAGTAAATAAAGTAAACACAAACAAACCATCTGAAGACAAAGACTTTAGAGGAGAATGTGATAATAAGATGACCAACACCTAGTTCTTTTACTGCATGTTATGGAACTGTGAATAAGATTGAGACTTCATCAAAACCATCAACTACCTATATGCCTGGATTGTCATTATTTTTGGTAGGTAGCCTCTCATTTTTATATTATGGAGACTGGGGGATAAGGGGAAATACTTTTCAGAATATTGAAAAAAAAATCCAAAACTGGTACCTGTCTTCAAGGAGCAAAAACAACTCCTCAGATTTAACTCAATATTTCTTTTATTCATAGAAAATTTATTTCTTGCCCTTTATAAACATAAATCCTCTTATCCTTTATGTTGATTAACAGGAATGTTAAAAGAGAGAGTGCTAAGAGTTGCAGGATGAAATTTTCTTGAACAGTACTGATTCTTCATTCATTTTTATTCATATACCAAAAAACTGTGATAGTAGTAGAGAGAATTATATGATGAGACACTAACTCATTTTCCTTTCTCCTAGAATAAATTTAATATATTATAGATGAAATTTCCCAGCAAAGGTCCATGTCAATGTCTGTGTTTCAGAGTTAAAGTTTTCATCACCAAATTGCTTGGCAGGTGAGAAAATGATAAACAATGTGATCATTTGTTTAGGTTCTATATAATTCTGAACTGTTGTGCATCTTCCACGCAGTATACGTAACAAAATCTTAAATTTCAATAGGTAATTATGGTGCCAAAGAAAAAGTGCTACATAATTTTTAAACTTGACCATATAATAATTGAGGAGCTCTTTAGTGTGATAGATGATTTGATCTTCAAAAAATTTTATATATATATCTCAAATGTGTCTTAGAAATTATTCTAATGTTAATAATTTTGTTTTTTCTTTCAATGCATGCGATGTTTCATGACATCATACATGTGTCACTCGATGTAACAAATAAACCTATCATATTTTTGCTTTATTTTATTTTTCTTTGTATATTTATTATCTCTAAATGCCAAAGTTTTAATCTGTTTCTCCACTGGTTATAGTATAGTACTTTCTTCCTACAGGAACAAATTAGGAATGACTAAGAAAAGTGATTCACAATAAAGAAGCCATGGAAGGGACAAATATTAGCAACTCACTAAGTTTCATCTTTCCAGGCTTTTCTGACCAGCCCCAGGCAGAGATGGTTCTCCTTCTGACCATCTCTGTCACATACACGCTGACATTAATGGGAAATACAGCTATCATACTTGTCTCATATTTTAACCCCAAACTCCACACACCTATGTACTTCTTCCTTTTTAAACTCTTGACCTCTGTTTCACCACCAGTATTGTACCACAGATGCTTTGGCATCTCAAAGGCCCTGAGAAAACAATTAGCTATACTGGTTGTGTGATCCAACTATAGGTTGTTTTGGGTTCCACAGAATATATTCTCTTGACAGTCATGACCTATGACCACTAAAATGTAGCTGTTGACCCCTCTATTATGATTATGGTCCTATCATGAATCCCAAACTGCTTTGACAATTAGCAGGCGTGTTCACAGTTCAGACCATCCTTGTTTTCCAATTAACCTCTCTTATCAGCTACCACAAGATAAATGATTTCACATGTGAAGAGCCTGTCCTTATTAAAACTGCCTGCATGGATGTGACCTTAATGGAGCATGAACACTCCACAGCCATTGTTCTCTATGTGGTTATACCTCTGGGACTCATTTTGGTCTCCTAGAGCTAGACAATGACTAGGAATGATAGAAGGAGAGTTGATACCTTTGAGCTGTGGTGCTGGAGAAGAGTATTGAATATACCATGGACTGCTAGGAGAACAAACAAGTTCGTCCTGGAGAGGGTGAGGCCAAACTGCTCCTTGGAGGAAAGGATTCTGAAGCTTCGTCTGACATACTTTGGACATGTTGCCAGGAAGGACAGGTCCTTGGAGAGGGACATCATGCTTGTGAGGGTGGAGGGACAGTGCAGGAGGGGAAGACCCTCTATGAGATGGATTGATTCGGTGACTGGAGTAATCGGGATGGGTGTGTCAGAGGCAGTGCGGTTGGCACAGGATAGAGCAGGCTTTAGGGCTGTTGTGCATATAGGGTCGCTATGAGTCACAAACGACTCGACGGCACATAAAAACAACAACAACAATATCCTGTCCAAAAAAATGTTTCTGGGTATCATTAAGGAAGAAATGGAACAAATAAATATTTACATATTAGGTATTGGTGAAATGAAAAGGATTGGCATGGGACATTTTTAATCAGATGATCATGTGATCTACTATGCTGGATATGAAAAGGTGAGAAAAATGGGGTTGTTTTCATAGTTAAAAGGCCTTTTCTAGGCTGACCTTGAAATACATTGTTGAATGACAGAATAATATCTATCGATAAACATACAAGGAAGACCTGTTAATGCTAATATCATGCAAATTTATTCACTAACAAGGAGAGTCAAAGAAGAGGAAATAGATGATTTCTATCAACTCTTTTAGTAAGAAATCAATTGAATATGCAGATAAGATGCCTTAATAATAGGTAACTGGAATGCAAAAGTTGGGAACCAGGAAGAGGGATCAGTAGTTGGAAAACATAGACTTGATGGCAAAAGTGAGGCTGGGTTTAGAATGATAGAATTCTGCACAATGATTTATTCATAGCAAATATATTTTATAAGAAACACAAACACAGGCTGTACACATGGATTTCTCCTGACGGTATGCACAGGAATCAGATTGATTACATATGTGGAAGGAATCATTGGACAAGTTCAATATTAGCAGCGAAAACTAGGCCAGGTGCTGATTGCAGAACAGACCATCAACTACTCATATACAAGTTCAAATTAAAGCTAAAAAGATCAAATAAAATGCACAGGAATAAAATTTTGACTGTGAGTCTGTACAACCTGAATTTATAAACCAACTCAGGAACAGGTTTGAGGCCTTGAACATTAATGAATGAAGTTGACATAAGTAAGCTGTGGGAGGATATAAAAAATAATGTCCATGAAGAATGCAGAAGGTCATTACAAAGACAAAAGAAGAAGAAAAGACCTATATGGATTTCAGAAGAGACTTTGAATATTGCACTAGAGTGCCAAGAAGTCAAAGCAAAAGGAAGAAATCAAGACGTTAAGGAGCTTAATAGAATATTTCAAAGTGCAGCATGGGAAGACAAAGCAAATATTATAATGAAATGTGCAAAGAACTGGAGTCCGAAAATCAAACGACTGAACTCGCTTGGCATTTCTTAAGCTGAAGGAACTAAAGAACAAATTCAAGTTGTGAGTTGCAATATTTAAGAATGCTATGGGCAGAATATTGAATGGTCCAGGAAGCATTAAAAGAAGATGGTACAGAGTCACTGTACCAAAAAAAATTGACTGACACAGAATAAAGAAACAACATATGATCAAGAGGCCATGGTGATGGAAGAAGTTAAGGCTGCTCTGAAGGACTGGGCAAAAAAGTAAAGGCCCCCAAATTGATAGAATGCCAATCTACGTATTTCAACATATAGATGCTGCCCTGCACATGCTTACCAGGTTGTGCCAAGAAATCTAAAGGACATCCACTCAGCCAACTGACTGGAAGAGATCCATATTTATTACCATTCCAAAAAATTGTGACCAAACATGGTGTGGAAATTATTGTACAATATAATTGTGTGTTAGACACAATAAGATGGGCACAGAATAGAGCAGGTGTAGGGCTGTTGTACATAAAGGATCTCTATTAGTCTCAGGTGACTTGATGGCACATAACAACTACAACATAATTCATATAAAACAAAAGCAAAATACTTCTGAAGATTATTCAGAAATGACTGGAATAGAACATTGACAAAGAATTACTAGAAATACAAGCTAGGCTTAGAAGAGGGCATGGCACTAAAGACATTATTGCCAATGTCAGATGGATGTTGGCACAAAGTAAAGAGTACCAGAAGAATGTCTATTTGTGTTTCATTAACTCTACAAAGGCATTTAACTGTGTGGATCACAACGAATTGTGGCTAACCTTGAGGAAAATGGGAATCCCAGCACACTTGATTGTGCTTATGCTAAACCTGTACGTGTACCAGCAAGCCGTCCTCAGAACAGAGCAGGAAAACACTACATGGTTCAAAATTAGAAAGGGAGTGTGTCAGGGATGCATCCTGTCTCCGTAACTTTTAAATCTATATACAGAACAGACCATTCAGGAGGCTGTGCTTTATGAGGAGAAATGTGGCATCAGGATTGGAGGAACACTCATCAACAACCGGTGTTATGCAGATGACACAACCTTGCTTGCTGAAATTGAGGAGGACATGTATCGTTTACTACAGAAAGTTATGGACTGTAGTCTTCAATATGGATTGAAGCTCAATATCAAGAAGACAAAATTGAGCCATTGGTAGCACCACGATGGATAGGAAAGAGATTGAGGTTGTTAATAGTTATAGCTTGCTCTGCTCCACAATCAACCCTCTTGGTACCAGGAGTTAGGAAATCAAAAGATGAGTTGCATTTGGTAAATCTGCCCCCTTTAAGATTTTCAGCTTATGAACAGCTCTGCAGTATCTCACAGGGAGAGTCAGAATTGATAGAATGACAGTGGTTTTTCTTTTATGTTATTGTTTGGTGGGCTGTAAATACAGAACTCAGGTTAATAATCAAGCACAAACATGTGTACCATCATAGAACTTCTGATGATTGCCTAAGATCATTAGGACAAACCTAATTTCACAGTATAGATCAAAGTCTTCTACTCTGTAGAGATAGAACTTATCTGGGAATGCTCCCTATTGATTCTTCAGTTTCACAGCCAGTGGTGCTCTAGGTAATGGATTTTTACTTGATAATTTACAAATGTGAAGATCCATGGGAAAATGAACATGTAGTTCACTATTTGCTTTACCTCGAGGATTGTTGACTCTTTTTGTTCAGTTATTGGTGTCTTATGGGACTAAGTGCATCCAGGGATTTTTCTCATCTCTTCCTAATACAATGGAAGGCCCCAAGAGAGCAATGCCATAAGGCTGAATATATCTCTTTCATACGTCTCTTTCTAGAATATAATAGCTCTCACTGTCTTTTGAGCATTCCTTAAATTCTGTATCTGAATTCCGAGATTAATTTGCAAACAAGTTTAAGTCTTATCATTATATGAGTATTTTAAATTTAAAAAAAGTAAAAAAAGTAAAAATAATGAAAATATTTGTCTTTGTTATTTGTATAGTATTTTACTAATATAATTTGAAAGGATATAAATTATTTTATATTAAATTTTAAAATATTCTGATAACATGATTAACTACTTTAGTAATATTTTAAATTTGAAAATATCACTCTTGCTTTCTATATACTCAAAATAATTATACATGTTATTAGTTTACATAATATTATCACGATTTCTATTCACTTCAATATGAGAATGCATGTCGCTAACCCAAAGACATCTCTAGCATGTTGAATCTGTACTGTATAGACTTATGACTCAGTGGATAGTGGCAAAATTATTATAATTGCAAATCACACACTTTGTAGGGGTCCATGAGGTCCAAAGCCCTTTTATAATCTCACATAAATTCAATTCAAGAGGTAAAGCACTAAAGACAGTACAAATCTTAACAAGAAATAAAACATTATCTGTTTATAAAAATATATTAAACATCATGACAATACATTCTTATCTCACTTTACACAGCACAGCAAATGTAATCCTTTATAGCCAAACATCATACAGTAAACTTATATTCCTCTCTTAACATTCAGCAGACTAACTTGTACTTTTACCTTTACAAACTTCATTTTATATTTCTAACAATGTGCCCTTAACAGAATCCACCGTGGCTCCTTGGGAGAAAGATGCACAATCCTTTCCCATCCAATTTACAGCTTTGGAAACTCAGTGGAGGGTCAGTTTGAGTCAGTCCTGATTGAAAGGTAGTGAGAGCTAAGAGACTGTTCTGTGATACTTGTTGTTAAGTGCCGTCGAATTGTGAGCAACTCATAGTGACCCTATGAACGAAAGTCCTCGACACTTTCATGACTTTCATCCTTTCTCCAGTTTCATAGGGTTTTTGGAGGCAAGCTGTTTACGGAAGTGAATGCCACTCCTGCTTCCAAGCTTGTTTAACTGGGGAGCTCCAACAAACACTGTCCACCATGAGTAACCATTATCATATTTGACATATCAGTTCACATTGTTCACCTTCACAGCAACCACAAGTTTCCTCTGTACAGCAAGTGGACACACCAGGACTCTATGACCTTTGGCTTGGTAGATCTTGTGTTCTCTTATAAAAGAAATGTTTTACAGTGACTTTCCCTAGAAAGTAATTTAATACAAATAAATAAATAAATGTTGTTTATTATAACATGAAGTTGAATGGGATGATTTGATAAAAGTGAAATATATATATATATATACACATATATATATATATATATATACACATTTGAGAAGAAAACCATGATCTGATCAGAAAACTACCAAAATTGCAACTTAATTATATAGATCTTTTATTTCTCTGCTCATAAAATATAATACAATTGTTATAAATCTATCATGACTAGTTTAGCAAATGTGATTTAATTTAGATACCATTGGTGGATTAGGGAAGTACAAAATTACCTAAATTCTAATAAATATTTTTTAAAATGAACAAAATATGAAGAAAGTGATAATAACGATAACATTATACCTGTTATACAAAGTTATACAAGTGTTCAGGTCTTTCATTCATAGGGTCACTGTGAGTTGTGAATTGTCTACAACTTGACAGCACTTAAAAAAAAATAAAAATTTTTAACATTTAATGTATTTTTTACATTTTGAAAATAATTTTTGTTATTATTGAAAATACACATGAGACTATTTCCCAATTTAGCAATTCTTATGTGCACAATTTAGTGACACTGACTACGTTCCACGAACTATGGTATCATTAATATCACTCTCCTTTTCCAAATTGTTTCTACCTCAATAACATAAAGTCACTTTCTTATTATGTTACTTTCTTATGTCCTAAATTTCTACCTAATTGTGTAAGTTGTTGTTGTGAGATTGGTCCCATATAGACAGATTCTTAAGATCACAAATTTCAAGGCAGACATTTTCATAGAGAGATGTAATATTACTGAGTTCTATTTTTCATCCAGGAAGAATGCAAAAGATCATTCATTATAAAGACAGAGGAGGAAGTAAAGACTGAGATGGAGGTTACAAGAGACTTTGAATATTGCACAAGTGTGCCAAGAAGCCAAAGCAAAGGGAAGAAATCAAGAAGTTAAGGAGCTGAACAAAATACTTCTTTTTTTTTCTATATTTTATTAATTTTCATAAACATTTACAGAGATTTTGGGTTTCCATTCATTCATTGTTGCACTATTCTCTCTACCCTCCTCCCAGTTTGTTCTTGTCCAAATGCCACAGTGCTTGTCAAAGCCAGTTCTGATTAATCTTCTTTGTCAGTGTGTCCTTTGCCATTCCCTATCACTCCTCCCTGAGAGAGATTTCACCCTGAGTCATAAGGAAAAGGGGATGGCGTATTCTCTTAGCTACTTCCTGCTGAAAAGGGACGCTGTGGGTTTCAGGGTGAAGATCTTCTCTCACTACTCTAAAGGGAGTATCTCAAGAAGACAAAGCAAAGTATTATAATGAATGTGAAAAGAACTGGAGTCCAAAAATCAAAATGGAAAACTCACTCAGCATTTCTTAAGCAGAAGTAACAGAAGAACAAGTTCAAACACTGAGTGGCAACACTTAACGATGATATGGACAGAATATTGGATGATACAGGAAGCATCAAAAGAAGACAGAAAAAGTACACAGATTCACTGTAGCAAAATTAATTGGTTCACACAGAAGAATTTTATGAAATAACATATGACCAAGAGCCAATGACGGTGCAAATGGTAGCTCAAGTGCCTCTGAAGGAACAGGCAACAGGAATTGCCAATAGGCACACTTCAACAAACACAACAAACAGATGCAGCCCTGGACATGCTCAGCAGGCTGTGCTAGACAATGTGCAAGACAACTACCTGACCAAATGACTGGAAGAGATTCTTGTTCATTCTCATTCACAAAAAGTGATCTGATAGAGGGTGGAAATTATCAAACAATATCATTAATGTCATATGCAAGCAAAATCCTGCTAAAGATTATCCAAAACCAAATGAAACAGTAGATTGACAGAGAACTGCCAAAAGTGCAATCTGGGTTTAGAAGAGGCCATGGTACTAGGGATGTCATAGCCAATGTCAGACGGATCTTGGCTGAAAGCAGAGAGTACCAGAGGAATGTCTATCCAAGTTATATTGACTACGTAAAAGTACTTGATGGTGTGGATCACAGCAAATTGTGGCTAACATTCAGAAGAATGGGAAACCCAGAACACCTAATTGTGTGCATAGTCCTATACTCAGACCAGGAAGCAGTCATCAAAACAGAGCAAGAAAACACTACATATTTCAAAATCAGAATAGGAGTGCATCAGGGATGCATCCTGTCTCCATAACTTTTTCGATCTATGTACAGAACAGATAATTCTGGAGGCTGGGATTTATGAGGAAGAGCGTGGCATCATGATTGGAGGAAGACGTATCAACAACATGCATTATGCAGATGATACAGCCTTGCTTGCCAACATGGAGGAAGACCTGAAGGCTTTGCTGCAGAGGGTCAAGGACTGCAGTCTGCAATATTAACTGAAGCTTTATATAAAAAATCCAAATATTTTCACCAGTGGGCCAATTGGCAGCACAATGATGGACAGAAAAGAGATTGAGATTGTTAACAGTATCAGCTTTGCTCTGTTCCACAATCAGTGCTCTTAGCACCAGAAGTTATAAAATCAAAAGACAAACTGCACTGGGTATATCTGCTGTCAGGAATCTCTCCACAGTGCTGAAAAAGTAGTACCAGTCTAGAGACTAAGGTGCTCCTGATTCAGGCCATGATCTTTGTAATTACTTGCTATGCATCAGAGGGGTAGACAATGACTAAGAATGATAGAAGAATTGATGCGTTTGAGTTGTGGTGCTAGAGAAGAGTCCTAATCATAACATAGACTGCCAAGAGGTTTGTCCTCAAGAGGGTGAAACCAAGATGCTCCTTAGAAGCAAGCATTTTGAAGCTCCATCTCACACACTTTGGGTATGTTGCCAGGAAGGACTAATTCTTGTAGAAGGACATAATTCTTGGAGGAGGTATAGCACAGGAGAGGAAGACACTGGATAACATGGATTGACACAATAACTGGAGATATAGGAGTAGGTGTGTCAGAGAGAGTGAGACTGGCTCAGAATAGGGCAGGCTTTAAAGCTATTGTGCACAGGATCACTATGAATCATAGGTGACTTGATGGCACGTAGCAGCAGCAACAACAAAAACAACATAATATAGTTAGGGAGCATTTGTGGCATACTGGTAAGGAGCTGTACTGCCATATCAAAGACATATGACTGAAATCCACCAGCTGCTTTGCTGGGAAAAAATGGACAATCTCCTGCTGTGGGTTAACAACTACCTCTGAGAATCCTTTGGAGGGTCAGATGGGTTCAACTGGAACTGTAGCTTCAACTGGACAGTTGTTAATAATAACAATAGCAGCAACAATATAAATAGCTAAGTTATTGCATTAAATTAAGGAGACTTCAGAAAATATTTTTAGTTTAAGGTTTCACATTTCAAGACAATCTCATAACAATATTTTAAATGGTTCATTCAGCTTCCTTCCTTCCCAAATATTTGGATTCTATGAAAATTTGCAATTCTACTATACATTTACTTTTCAGTCAGACTCCTATATAGAATATTTGAAAAATCCTCATATTTTTGGTAAATATATATATATATATAATATTTGTGTAAGGGTATATTTGTTGATTGTCGATCCCAGTAAGATGAAATGAAATAATTTACAATTTCAATCTTTTTCTCCATCTTCTATGATGTTGTTTATCAGCTCAGTGGTGAAGACTTTTCTTCTCTTGATGTTGAGATGGAATCCATATTGAAGGCTGTAATCTTTGATCGTCTTCATTAAGCACTTAAGGTCTTCCTCATTTTCAGCAAACAAGGTGTGTCATCTGTATAATGCAAGTTGTCTAGTTCCTCCAATCCTGAAGATACGACATTCTTCTTCAGAGACTAGCTTCTCAACAGTTTATTCAGAGTACAGATTGAATAGGTATGGAGAAAGGATAAAACTCTGATGAACACCTTTCCTGATTTTAAACCCTGCAGTGTTTCTTTGGTCTGGTCAACTTCTAGGTATAGGCTTCATATGAGCATGATTAAATGTTCTTGAATTCTACTCAAATGTTCTACTCAATATTAGCCATAATTTGTTATAGCTTTCACAGTCATATGCATTTGTCTAGTCAACAAAATAAAAATAGACTTTCTGATGTTCTTTGTTTTCAGCTAGAAACCATTTAACATCAGCATCTGACATCCTGTTGCCAAGGTCTCTTCTAAATCCAGTTTGAAAACTATTTTGATCATTAAAACTCTTGATTAAAATTTTCCCTATCTATAGCAAATACTTTCAAAACACAAGAATATGCTTTTGCTTTATTGTTTATATTATTTCTTTACTCATATTTTTTACATAGTTGACTTTATCTGATATTCCAATTATAAAACCTGAAAAAATTATTAATACATTTTATGAAGATATGGTAGAATTTGTTTTGTTAATAAAACTTAAAGTGATGTGAGACAAATATACATGGAAACATGCCTTCTTGCGATGTCAGATAGGCCCTTCAGTGGTAAGAAAATGCCTACGAGTGTCAAGTGAGAATTTTACAACCTTCTGAAACATAACTCTGCAGTTCATACACTAAGCTTAGCTTAAAGTACTTACTTTAGAAACTATCTAGCATTGAATGCTCCTATTAAAATTTATAAAGAGCCTACTTCCTTTCAAAGTTCAGCAACCTAAAGTTTAGAGTTAAGTATGAAGATGTCACCAAAATGAAAATTACTGGTATTAAAGAGATTTCTGTACACCAGGAGACAGCCCAGATTTTTGTGTTCTTACTCTTAAGCTGTGTGTGCATTCTGTCCAAAGAGTTGATTTTCATGGTCCTGACACACCTAAACATGAGTCAAAATCTTTTTCTTCTCCAGAATTCTCCAAAGGGCTGCCTTGACTTCCTTGTTCCGTAAACTATAGATGATGGGATTGAAGGTAGATGTCACCACTGTATAAAAAAGAGCTAGGAGTTTGTCAGTTCCTGGTGAATGGTTCGCTTTGGGCCTCAGGTAAGTGATAGAGGCTGACCCATAAAACAATGTTACTACCAGTAGATGTGAAGAACAGGTGGAGAGAGCTTTATGGCGGCCTTCAGGTGAGGGCATGACCAGTACTGCAGCTAGAATTCTGACATAGGAGGCAATAATCAGTACAAATGGACTGGAAATGCAAAGGCTAACTACAACAAAGACTGCAACCTCAATGTGGGCGGTGTCACCACAAGCAAGTGCCAGAATGGGTGGGAGATCACAGAAGAAGTGGTCTATCTCACAGGGGCCACAGAAATCCAATGAGAAAACGTAGTTTGTCTGGCCAAGACCAACAAGACATCCCACCCCCCAAGATATCATTGCCAAATTGGCACACATCTCATGACTCATTCGTGTTGCATAGTGGAGTGGGGAGCATATGGCCAGATAGCGGTCAAAAGCCATGGCAGCCAAAAGGCAGCATTCACTGATACCAAATAATATAAAGAAAAACATCTGTGTGGCACAACCCACCCGAGAGATCCCTCTGGCCTCACTCACAAGGCTCTGCAACATCTTGGGTATGACAGAGCAAGTGTAGCCAATCTCCAGGAAAGACAAGTTGGCCAGGAAGAAGTACATGGGAGTGTGCAGCACTGGGTTGGTGCAGATGGTAAGGGCTATGAGAGCATTTCCTGTCAGAGATGCTAAGAACATGAGTAGGATGAGGGTAAACAGAAGAAAACATTGTTCAGTGACCTCAGAGAATTTGGCAAATGCAAAATGTTTGACAGATATGCCATTTTCCTGCCACAAGGAACAACTGACGTTCATAACCTGAAAAGAGAAAGACAAAGTCATCAGAAGGATTTCTTCAGATGAGGCAGACAAATTGATAAATTAATTCTAACGTGTTGCCAGACACTTTTAAATTTAGACCATGCTTAGAGACACATTTTTTTGCTGTCATTTGTGGCAACGTGTTAGAGTTCTAGTACGTGAAAGATATTCAAAAGATCTACAATTTCTTATCTGAATTCTAAAGTTCAGCATTTTGAAATTGCACTTATTCCTATAGTTTTGAAAGCCATTACCTCAGGCTTATTAATGCAGCAAATGTGTTCAAAATGTATTTAGTCATTTATGCATAAAATTATGTTTTTTTTAGATCAATTATTTCTATATCCCATGCTTTAATCAGGCAAAGAAGCCCTAATAATACAAAAGTGGTACCTTTCTAGACCTTTGAATCCACAAGAGGTTCCACAGAAGGAAAATGGTTACCTCCTGTTGTGCAATTACAGCCATTGAACTCACTGGAAGACCGGCTATGAACTGGTTCTGACTTTATCATAATGAGTTTTAAGGTTTTTTGTTTTTTTGAAATAAGCTATGAAGTGCTGCAAAACAACTATCTTCTGATGTCTTTAATGTACATCCATATCTCTCATTTCTGTTGACACTGGCTTTATTTCTTTGCTCCACTCATTATAAATTTTTATTAGGCAATGTCTATTTAATATTTACTTTTTCAATCATGCATTTCAGCAATAAACCAAAAATAAACATCTACTTTTACATGGTGATTATAGTCTCACAAAGGAAAACAAAAATAAAAGAATTTAATAAATAATTAACTGATGTAGCATACAGAATTTAAATCAGGATATGTTCTGAAATTTATCAAATTAGATCAAGTGACCCATGAAGACTCTTAAGAATGATATCTGTCAGCTGAGATTACCAAGAGGGGCAATTATGTGAAGACTATGTTAAAATAATTCCCATCATATTTGTACTGAGCTACCGAGGGAGTTTCACCAGCATAATTAATTTTTTTCTCCTCAATAGTTTGCATCAGCCATCTTTTTTCAAATTAAAACTTTTATTATCTTCAAGTTAAAATTCAGATTTTAAAAGTTAGCCACAAATAATCTCTGGTTCAGGTCAATATCATGGATTGAATGCTGTTATTGTGTGCCATCAAATCAGAACTGACGCATAGCTGACCCTTTGTATATTTTCTGAGGCAGTACTAGTTCCACAGGAAATTGTTCATACTTCTCCCATGGAGTAGCTGGTGAATTTGGACTGCCTTTGGGATTGAAACAGTTCAGTTTCTTACTACGAGCCACCTTCGTATTTCACTTTTTATCTAAATGGAGCTTATGTTATAATCATGTCAACTGTTTGCATATTTTAGTGTATGCCTTGCTCACATTTATTTGAGTTTTCTTTGTGGTCCTTTAGCAAGGAGGTTTAAAATTCGCTTCCCTGATTGTCCGCTTAGTGAGTTTCTCATCTATATTTAAATATAGTTTTATCTGCTCTTTGCAAACCTTTCAGGCAAACAATCGTTTATATACCCTATCCACTGTTATTCCTGTTGCCCTATCACTGCTCCAGAAGTCCCTTTGAATTAGGATTAATTTGTAGCTTACTTTCTAGAAGATTTCTAAGGCTGTACTAGGAGATTCCCTTTTTTTTTTCTTCCCCTCCCAAGGTGGATTGGAAGGACCAAAAAGGCAGGGCTTTTGAATTAGCAGCACATCTCCCTAAACATTTTGCCACCAGAGTTCCCCATGGAGCTTCCTATAAATAGTCTAATTTATTAAGTGTGTGGCTGCTAACTGCTTCAAACCCACCCAAAGGCAACTTGAAAGAAAGGGTTGGTGATTTCCTTCAGAAAAGTCATATTCTTGAAGACCCTTTTTACTCTGATACTCATCACAAATCTGAATTGACTTGATGGCAATGTTTTTTATTTATTCTACTGTCACTAAACCGGGTGGCTCCTTGGAGGCAAGGATTCTGAGGCTCTGTCTAACATATTTTGGACATGTTCCGAGGAGAGACAGGTCCTTGGAGAAGGGCATCATGCTTGGGAGGGTGGAGGGACAGGGCAGGAGGGGAAGGCCCTCTATGAGGTGGATTGATTCAGTGACTGAGATAATCAGGATGGGAGTGTCAGAGACAGTGCCATTGGCACAGGACAGAGAAGAGTTTAGGGCTGTTGTACATAGGGTCGCTATGAGTCGCAAGTGACTCATTGGCACATAACAACAACAACAACAACACTGTGATTAAACCACTTATACTACTCTAGTCTGACAGCAATTACACATTTGTTTCCATGAGATGGATTAATACAGTGACTAGGACAATGGGGTAGGTGTGTTGGTGTCAGTGAGACTGCCTCAGGACTATTCTGCTTCAGAGCTATTGTACATAGTTGCTAAGAGCAGCAGGCAACTCAATGACACATAATAACAACAATACTAATCAACAGAAAAGTAGTAAGACTGCCACCAGTAGAAAATATCCGAAATATAGCAACATAAAAACAGGCCTGGCTGTCACAAAATTCTAAACCTTGCAAATTTCACTGTGTAAAAAAACCATACCTTTCCCCCACTCTCAACACGATGATTATGACTTTCTGGCAAAAGATTTTCTATTCTTCTGATGAGAATCCTACAGTTTGTATTGTTCTATTTAAACTGTCATCAAACAGAAAACTGAAGTTTCATGCTTGCTCACAGAATGAGATTATTTGATTTTCAAAATTTCTAACTCTGCCTGTTAGCTTAACATAATAGATTGAGATAATTTTATTGTACAGTATCTAGCAAATCTCAGCACTGTTGATTCATTGAGTAAATTATCAATCAAAAATCTCTCAACATTTTTATGCCCATTACCTTGAATCTACATCCAGGTCTTGAACTTTTAAATTTGTTCAAGGTGTTAGTCTACCCTGCAGAAATCATATGATGTATGCTCATTTATATAATTCATTGGCTCACTCATTGCAAGAGAGGTGGAACCTAATCATAGCTACCTTTTGGCAGATTTCAGAGACTGAAAATATCATGGGAGGAGATTTCCTTTCATTGTCCTGCTGAATCCCAGGTAGTTGTGAACCACCAGAGAGTTGTAGCATTTGGATTACCAGCTCAGCTCCCTTCTGACTGCTACACTGGACCTCGCTGTCTCTTAAATTATTGTTAGACTCTGTCTATCATGTAAACTTTTTGAAATTGAAGTTAAATGTGAAATAACATTTCTGAATAAACTTAAAAATATTTGACTATTAGAAAAATGTCTGACACATTGAAGAGCTGATTAGAATGTTTCACATTTATATTAAAGCACTTAATAAAAATTTCTGGCATTACAATTTATTTCTATATTTGTATTTCTTATGGAGCAACACAATTCAATTTAAGCTACTCACAAAAGACTAGAGATTAGAAACTTTTTAAAAATTTATTACTCAAAAGAGTTTTTAAAATACCTTGATTCAATGACAGTTTATTCTGTTATTTAGCGAACCTTGATTGTGGAAAGAATGTCATTCCATTAATCAGTTAAGTTTGTCAATATGTGTCTTACTTGATATTTTTTCTTGCATCTCATCTGGGATATTATATATCTTTCACCTGTGGAGGTGCTGGTGGATTTGAATTGCCAGAGAGGCATCACCTTTGAGTGAGCAGTGCAACTTCCTAGGGAGTGAGTCACCAGCACTAACTTCCTTTTAAACAGTAGAACAGAAAGATGTTTATACTGAAGACCAGGTTAAAGGATGTTGGAGAAAGGGAGCAAATAATTGGTGAATGGTGACTGTACAAAGACCAAAGCATGCTATTAATAATTTTATTTTTCTAGGACTTAGGAATGCATAAAAAACTTGAATCTCTTGATGTTTTTGCCATTGTGCACCATCTAGTAAAAACTGACCCACAGCTGATCTTTCAGTGGGTTTTCATAGGGAGTAAATCACACAAGAGGAGACTGCCCAACCTCCTCCCATAGAGAAGTTGGTAGATTTGAGCCATGTGCCTTTGTATTGACATCACAAGTACTAAGTCACTAGAGTTTTCTTAATCTGATGATAATTACATTTAAAAACTCACAGAGTTTTGAAAGCACAACTGAAAACTAGAAAACTGAAAATTTGTGAATATTTCTGAATATTTTAAATGTCAAAATGATAGTCTATCTAGGAATATTGTATCATAAAATTTGTAAGACTTCAAGAGATGAGAACACAAACAAATGCAGTAAAAATCCCTTCTTTACCCTTTCACTTAGACTAGTACTGAACCGAATGAAGACAAAAAAGAAAAACTATTTTTTAATTACATCTTCTGTTCTTACCATTATTCTTTTGGCTTTGGGTCCTAAGTTGGAGAAATTGATATCCATTCATTAAATGGATCTCTTTGTATGCATATTTTGTGTGTTTATTTTTATCATTGCCTTTGGAAAGATAATAAAATGCTCAAGGCAGGTATTAAGGGATGACAAAGGAAAATATGCAGTAGAATGATTTAGCACAGCCATTTTCTTGATTTAAGCTTTCCAAACTATCAATTCTTTGCCAAAAAAAAAAAAATGAAACCCATCTTATCTTTCTTGTTCAATAGCTTTATGTTACAAATGGAGACATTGTACAAGAAAATAATATCTAAAAAGTTAGAAATGTCTATTGAAGTACAGTTGAGCAGAGTCAAAGCTAACTTTAATGAACTCACAGAGAACTGAATGAAATATTCCTATTTTAATCAGTGTATATAATGTATATTTAGAACCAAATTCAAATCATTCTAATATGCATTGTAGTATAATCTGCACGCTGTTATATAAAGTTAAAAAGTCATGCCCAATAGTTAATTGTAATATTTTATAGATTCTTGTTCTTTGTTAAAAATCATTGAGAGACCAGTGAACACACTAAGTTCTAGAATTTAAATGATGAACTTTCTATAATAATGAGGCATGAGAAAAGAACAAAGAAAACAAAGAGTTGCAATTGTTTTCACAGATTTCGATTCACATTGTACCTTAATCACAAGATCTAAGACAAGCACATGCTGTTTAGGAAATAATTTCACACAAATTATTTCTTTCATAGTTTCTTATAATTACTAATATTTCCTTAATGGATTTAGTTCCTTTCTGCCTGCATTTCATAGTAAAATATTGCTTTGTTTCCTATCCGTCAAACAAAATAATGCGTTGCACTTTTAGATTTTACATATTAAACACTACAACTATGCTGAACGTGCAGATTGAGTCAATTGTTCCAGTTCTCAGAAGAGAAGGAAAAGAGATTAGGGTAATGATTAGAGCTGATATCTGCTTTGAATGTTGTAGTTAGGTGTCACTGAGTTGACCTCTTGCTTTTGGATGTCACTGTCTAGTCTCATATTTGAAGCCATCATCATCCATATCCACTTTTTAAAGACACTAGCTATGACACATACCTTTAATTTAGCATTTGATAATGAAAATGAGAAAGGTTATTGCTTCTGTTGAAGTACTCTCTAATTTTGTCAGCATTATTTTCTTATAACAGTCCAATATTCAGAGGAGATAAATCTAACCCATCCTCACCTCTAAGACTGTGCACTGAGATCCTTTTGTTGTTGTTTGGGACCATGTCTGAAGACAGGAAGATATTATGTCCCACGAGAGAGCTACACGTCCCTTCTTGCAATTACTTCAGCTCTAAGGAAAATAAAGTACATGAGGCCAAGCTCATAATGTGATGATATATAGAGCCATATTTTCTGAAAAACAAAACAATTTGCTATGATGATGCTGTGTTTCAGTTATTCTTCTTCTGAACACTTGTCTTGCTCCTGCTTCTAGATCCTTCTCAAGGGAAAAAAATTAGTAAGGAGTTTGATTTTCTATCAAGAATTGTCATGGCCATGTTTTTAACGATTGATAGGCAAGTGCTAAAATTTACAAGGTTAAAAGAACAAAGGTGAAAAAGCATAATCATTAACAGAAATCATGAATGATATCTATTTTAGGGAACTACCTTTATAGACTGTGTGCTTAATATAAATTCAAATAAAATATATTATTGCAACCATATTTTGATTTTTCTAAGATACTAGTTGTTGTTGTTGTTTATCATTGAGTTGAAACAAACTCCTAACTGATGTTGAGCTTCAATCCATATTGAAAGTTGCAGTCCTTAGTCTTCTGCAACAAATGCCTCAGGTCTTCTCAGTGCAAGCCAAGATTGTGTCATCTGCACAGTGAAGATTGTTGCTGAGTCTTTCTCCAACCTGGTACCATATTACCCCTCACAAAGCCCAGCGTCCTGTATGATCTGTTCCACATATAGATGGAAAATGTATGGAGATAGGACAAATCCCTTCCTCATTTTGAACTATGCAGTGTCTCCTTGCTCTGGCAAAGTATAGGTTTGACATAAGCACAATCAAGTGTTCTGGCATTCTTATTCTCAGAGTTAGCTACAGTTTGTCATGATCCACACAGCTAAATGCCTTTGCATAGTCAATGAAACACAGATAAATATTTCTCTGTATTCTGCTTTCAGCTAAGATCCATCTAACATTGGCTATAATATCCCTTGTGTCCCAGCCTCTTTTAAACCCAGCCTGCACACCTGGCAGTTCTCTATTTATGTGTTGTTCCTGTCATTTTGTTATCATTTTCAGTAGGATTTTGCTTGCTACCTTGCAGCTGAAATTGTTAACAACCACATACCTTTGAGATTGCAGCACAACTTCTTGGCACTAAGGTACCAGAGCTCACTTTTATGAATAAAAGAGACTAAAATCTGGAGTGAAGACCAAGATTATTTCTGTGCTTCCTAGAAATGTAATGAAGTAGGACAGCAGCACAATTATGAAGTGAATCTTCTCAAGCTGTGGCTGGTCAGGGAAGTTCATCGGATAAAATTATCTCCCAAATTTTCCTTATTCATCTTCATTATTGTACTCATGGAATAAACAAGCAAAAAAAAATACAGATGTTGAGTTTATAAATCAAAAATGAACTGATTGCTTTTGAGTTGGATTATTGTTGTTGTTAGGTACCATCAACTTGACTGTGACTCATAGTGACCCTCTGAACAACAGATCTGAATTATACCCTATCCTGCACCATCCAATGATCTCTGTATTGCTCAAGTGCATTGTTATAATCACCATGTCAATTCATCTTGTGGAGGGTCTTCTTCTCTTTACCAGATCCTGTACCTTTCCTAGCATGAATTCTCTCTCTAAGAAATGGTTCCTTCAGAAAATATGCCCAAAGTACGTGAGATGATGTTTCATCATCCTTGCCTCTAAAGATCACTCTGGTTGCACTTTACCCAAGAAAAGAAAAGTTTTTGTTATTTTGGCAGTCCGTGATATATTCAATTCTATTCTCCATTGTCACAATTTAAAAGCATCAATTTTTCTTAAGGATTCTATATTCATTGTCCAACTTTTGTTGCTGTTATTATGTGCAATTGAGTCGCCTGAAACCCATAGCAACCCTATGCACAACAGCTCTGAACCCTGCCCTGTCCTGAGCAAGAGTCTCACTAATTCTGACACACTACCCCCATTGCCCCAGTTACTGTGTCAATCTATTTCATCTGGAGTTTTCCTCTCCTGCACTGTCCCTCAACCCTTCCAAGCATGATGTCCTTCTCCAAGGACCAGTCTCTCCTGGCAACATACCCTAAGTGTGTGAGACAGTACTTCAAATTCCTAGCTTCCAAGGAGAAACTTGGTTTCATCCTCTCCAAGAGCTATTTGTTTTCTTGCCAGTCCATGGTATGCTCAAGACTCTTCTCCAGCACCACAATTCAAAGGCATTGATTCTTCTTCTGTCATCCTTAGTCATTGTCCAACTCTCTGAAGCATAATAATTAATTGAGAAGACCATGGCCTAGATTAGGTGCACCTTAGTCTCTAGACTGACCTCATTGCTTTTCAGCACTCTAGCGAGGTCCCTGACAGCAGATTTTCCCAATGCAATTCATCTTTTAATTTTCTAACTGCTAATGTTAAGAGTGTTTATTGTAGACAAGTAAAATCAATAACATATTTGAGTGTAATTGACCCTTGAAAGGGAGGAATGAGAATTTGTGTGGAGAAAAAAAAAAGAATGAAGCCTAATTCCAAGAGGAAAGCAAAAGTATAAAGAATTTTCTTAGAGAACTGATGAGAAATATAGTGACAAAATAATGCTGAAATGATTTTTAAAAATGTCATGATAGTTCTATTTTTTTAAAATTGTATTTTTACAAATCTACCCCCTTGTTTTTTAATATCGTCCTCATTCAAAATAATTGCTACCTTTTATCTCATTATTTTACCGCTGCATATTTTAGTGCTTTACAGTGTAAGAAATTAATCTTCTGGCACTAATTAAGAAAATAGTCGGTTGCTATTCATAGATTTTCATGGACTAAGTTCTCTTTGTTATTAGAAGTGAATTGCTAGGTCCTTCTTCCCAGTTTGTCTTTGTCTGAATGCTCCACTACGATCTGCCTACCAAGAGTGTTTCTAACAACATTGGAAAGTACCAATGACATTTCTTCCGGGATCCCAGCAACATACAAGAGCTGACATAGTTTGAGAAACTGACAGACAATTGGTGATGGATATATTAAAGTATAAGAGAATAGACTGATTAATTTCTCTAGATTATAATAAGTTAGAAAAAAAATTCCTACAGTGTATACCATTCTTAGAAAGTCAGTGATACACATACTTCTCCCATCCTTGTTTGCACACACTTTTCTCTGCCTTCCAGATTCTCCATATATTGGTTTGCAGATTCCCTGGGTTTGCATCAAATCCACGTGTGCACTAACTCCTGCCTGCCTACAAACCATTCTTTTACTGAATATTTCCAAGATGTAAGATATAAATGTCCATTTACAAAATGTGAAAAAGTTAATAATACTCAAGATAATTCTATTCATTTGGATTATATAATTATATATTAGGGAGATCTGACAGCTTTTTGTTATTGTGTTTTGTTTTCAAGTCAGAATTGACTCATGGATGACCTTCCAGCAGGTTGTCAGAGGCAATAAATCTCATGGGAGGAATTTGTCCATTTTCCTCCTGCAGAGCAACTGGTAGATTCAAACTATGTTCCTTTGGGATTGTGGCACAGGTTCTTACTGATAGGGCATCAGAACTCCTTTCTGGAAGCTTAGTGGTAAGAAATTGGGCTGTCAATCCAAAGATACACAGTTAAAATCTATCAGCTGTTCAGTCAGAGAAAGATGGGCAATCTTCAAGTTTGCAATTTATTACCACTAAAAACTTGCTGAAGGGTCAACTATGAGTTGGTTCAAACTTGACAGTACATACACCACCACCAAAATAACAATAATTCACGTTCATTACAAATGTTGATTTATTTTGCTTGTTTATTTTATTTTTTTCCCTGCAAAGGATTTATCCAATTTATTATTTTTCTTGTTGTTGTTATGTGCCATCAAGTTGCTTGCAACTCATATGTACAACATCCCTAAACCCTGCTCTGTCCTGTGCCAATCACACTGTCTCCAACGCACCCACCCCGATTACCCCAATCACTGAATCAATCCACCTCATAGAGGGTCTTCCTCTCCTGCGCTTTCCCTCTACCCTCTCAAGCATGACATTCCTCTCCAAGGACTGGTCCCTCCTTGCAACATGTCCAAAATATATCAGACGAAGCTTCAGAATCCTTGCCTCCAAGGAGCAGCCTGGTTTAACCTTCTCCAGGACCCAATTTATTTATTTTTTTGTTTGTTTTACTAATCTCATTTGCATACTTGGGAGGTTGAAGGGACAGCACAGGAGATGAAGACTCTCGATGAGATAGATTGACTCAGCCACTGGGGTAATGGGGATAGGTGTGTTGGAGATAATAAGATTAGCAAGGGATAGAGCAGGATTTAGGGCTGTTGTACAAAAGGTCACTCACTATGAGTTGCAGGGGACCTGATGGCACATAACAATAACAGCAATCTCATTTGCATGTTATTTTCTATTTAGTCTTTATTACTATCTTCATCATTTCATTCCTTACCTATTTCAGCTCTAATTTGCCATACTTTCAATGAGATGGATTGACTTTGTGATTTCAGCAATAAGAGTGTGTCTACTTTGCAGAGATGATGAAGATGACACAGAATAGAGAAGATTTCAGGTTGGCTATTCATAGGGTCACTATGAGTCATACTCAACTTAAACATAACAACAGCAACATTATATTTTTATTACTCATTTATTTCATATTTTAAGCCCTTCCTTCATAAAATGTGTATTTCAGGAAACATATTTCAGTTCTCGATTCTTATAAACTTCAATACATAATGTTTTATCATTCTACTTTTAATAATTATTTTAATATGTCTAACTTAGGTTCTAATTTTTCCCCATATTTTCCCTCCTGATCTGTCACACAAATGCACACATGCAAACTGGAGGTTTTGTGGGCTATGTGGGTTAACTATTAACTGGTTTCTTTTTTTTCCATATTTAGCTATGGTCACAGAGGTAAACAACACTAATATATTTATAAAGAGTTGCTTTAGACTGTCTTATGTCCTTTTTAATTTAAAGACTAAGATGATCTTGATCTAAACAAGGCTATTTTCAGTTGCTTCCTATGCATGTGAAAGTGGGACAGTGAATGAGAATGACAGAAGGAAAATCAAAGCCTTTTAGGTGTGGTGTTGGGGAATAGTACTGAATAGCATATGAACTGTCAAGATAACAAACAAATATGTCTGAAGAAAGTACAGCCAGGGTGCTTCTTGGAGGCAAGGATGGTGAAACTTCATCTTGTTCTTAGAAGAGGTCAGTCTTAGTAAAAGATATCATGCTGGAAAAAGTCAGGGTCAGAGAAAAAGAAGAAAACTCTCAATGAGAGAGATTACATAATGATTGCAACAACAGACTACAGCTTATCTGAGATAATAAGGATGGCACTGAATAGTACAAGGTACAGACCTATTGTTCATAGAGTTCCAATGAGTTGTAGCTGACCAAAGGGCACTTAATATCAACAATAACAATTTTTTTAAATAATGTGCAGCACCAGAAGTCATAATTTCTTTAAGGATTTTTGGTTTCTTAGTTTCATTTTAATAAGCTTTGTTCTTTTTCAGCAATATCATTAGAGATCCTTTCATGTTTTTGTTCGTCAGTATACATATAAAGGAGTTGAGGATGGGAGTCACAACTGTGCAAAAGAGTATGAGAATTTGCCTCACTTAGAGTCGAAAGATCATTTTGGTTAAGGGTATTTGACAAAACTGGTCTCAAAAAAGGGGGATACCACTATTAGATGTCCCTAGGACCTGCTATCATGCTTGAACTGGTTTAATTTTTAACATTTCTTGAACAATGATTCTATAAGAGATGAAAATCAAAGCCATAAGAAGAAAAAAATAGAACTAATGTGGCCACACAAAGTTGGATTTCATTTGCATGGATATCAACATGAATCAGACTGATCATGGCAATCTTACACAAAAAGTCAAAATGGCAGTGATTCCCACATTGTTAAAGTTGAATGATGATTATGCTTGGAGTGAGAATGTTTCCTACTCCATTTAGCCATGCTATTACTTCTCAGGACTTGAAAAATTCTAGATGCATGTTAGTAGTGTAATGAGAAGTCTGCAGAGAGCCATACAGCAATCAAATGTAATGATAAGAAGGAACACACAGTTAGTAGAACTCAAAACTAAGAATACTCAGAGTTGTCTAGCATAGCCAGAATGTGTGATGATGGAGAAAGAAATACATCAATGTATGGAGTTTAAAGTCCACACAGGAAATCAGGATAATAGTTCTGATGAGGATCAGAAGATATCAAGATGATCAGAAAAAGAAATAACCTCAGTTAAGGCTGATCTGAGAATCTAAGAAAAAGAAAACTTTGTTCAGATATTTCATTGTTTTTCTCCAGCACTTTGCTAAGGTAAAAGAGAAAATGGCCACAGATAAATCAACAGAGGGAAATAGTAGTATTATTGTGCTTCCAATCCTTGATGTAACCTCTTAAATGAGTGCTTCCCTTCTTATCTAGTGGATAAAAGAAAATGGACTAAAAACTATACTCTTGGTTACAAGCAGATGCCTGTACCATGAGCTGATGTCTGCACTGGGTGACATGCTGGGAGCAAGCAGGATAGATGGAATTTGAATGAGATATTTTGAGGGGGTCGCTGCTGTTTGGCTGGACCACGTGGGACTCCTTACACTCAAATAGAAGGAAGCAAGACAGCTGGAGTTCTAGTGAGGTGGCAGAGCCAGTTCTCAAAAGGAAAACCAAAGCTTCCTGGTTTTCCATTCAGATCTTCACATATGCCCACCCTGTGTGCATCTCAGGGCTCAGCCTTGGGTCCCCACATGTCCATTAACTCCCTCCCTTTAGCCTGGAGCACATTGGACTGGCCTAATTAACTGCAGCCATTCTCTGATAGAAGAGGCTGCTAATTCATAAGCCTTTTCTCTCCTGAACAATATTAAATCTTCCCCTTGAGTCAGAAATTCAGAGAGAAACCCAGGCAAGGTAGCTGTGACACCCTCTTCTAGAGCAGTGACATCAGATCAAGAATCTGCTATCTCTTCAGGCATGAAAAACTCTACCACAACAATGTCACATAAGAAGCAGGCTATCTAACACCTACAAAAGCCCAAAGCAAGATGTCACCTTCCCCACCCCAAAAGTGACACAATATCAATGGATTTCCTGAAGCCATAAAGTCTGATGAACTTTATAACATGGAATTCAAAAGAACAATGATTGAATCTTGTCAATGTGTGAAAGACGAACTTGAAGAATTACAGGACACCTCAAGCAAAAACCAGGAGGACTTTAAAAAAAAAAAACCAACACAGCAAACATCGCACAACAATCCAAAACAATGTAGGTAAAACAAACAAAGCATTAGAGGCTCTGGCAAAACAAGAAACTACAATCCAAAATATGAGGACCAATGTTTCAGATTCTGTCAACATGTTGGAGGGACACATGAACAGAGTTGAAGAGATGGAACACAGAACCAGTGAAATAGAAGATAAAATTGTCATCCATGATCAGCTAGAACAAAAAGCAGAATAAAAAAGGAATGAAAAAGAAAAAATAACCTAAGAATAATGTAGGACACAATCAAGAGAATTAGCATATGCATAATCGGAATCCCAGAACAGGAAAAAAAGCAAATAAAGGCACCAAAAAAGTTGTGGAAGTACTACTAGAAGAAAACTTTCCAGGCGCAATGAAGAATGAGACAATATACATTCAAGAAGCTAAGCAAACAATATATAGAATAGATCACAAAAGAAAAACACCAAGGCATATCATAGTCAAATTTGCCAGAACCAAAGATAAGGAGAGAATTCTGAAAACGAGGGAGAAACAAAGACTAATTTACAAGGGAGAGAAAATAAGATTAAATGCTGATTTCTCAACAAAAACCATGCAAACAAGAAGACAGTGGAATGACATATGTTGAACACTCAAAGAACACAACTATCAACCAAGAATATTGTGCCCAGCAAAATTTTCCATCAAATATAAAGTAGAGATCAAGGTATTCTCAGAGAAACAGAAGCTAAAGGAGTTTGTAAAAACAAGACCAGCATTGCAGAAAACACTGAGAGACGTCCTTCTTACAGAGAGCAGAATGGAGCAAAGTAACTAGCAACAATGCCGAAAAGAACTCAACAAAATGATAGCAATAAAACTTTGCATCTCAATAGTCACACTGACTGTAAATGGTTTAAATGTACCACTGAAGAGAAAAAGAGTAGCAGATTGAATAAAAAAAAAAAACCCAACATAAAAATACCCAAATCTGCCAATATATTGTCTACAAGAGACACATCTGAAGAGTGAAGATAAAGAAAGTCTGAAAGAAAAGGTTGTGGGGGAAAAAATATATAACAAGCAAATGGCAACCAGAAAAAAAAGCAGTTATTAATCTCTGATAAAATGGATTTCAATACAAAAACCATCATAAAGGACAAGGAAGGTCACTACAAAATGATTAAAATGTCAATAGGACAAGAGGACTTAACGATAATAAATATCTATGCACCAAATCTGTGATATGCAGATGACACAACCCTGCTTGCTGAAAGTAAGCAGGACCTGAAGCGTTTGCTGCAGAGGGTCAAGGACTGCAGCCTTCAATATGGATTGAGGCTCACTATCAAGAAGACAAAGATTCTCACCACTGGACCAATTGGCAGCATCAGGATGGATGGTGAAGAGATTGAGATTGTTCACAATTTTAGTTTGCTTGGCTCCACAGTCAACACTCTTGGGACCAGCAGCCAGGAAATTAAAAGATGTATTGCTATGGGAAAGTCTGCTGTTAGGGACCTCTCCAAAGTACTGAAGAGCAATGGTGTCTCTCTGGAGACTAAGGTGCGTCTAATACAGGCCGTTGTCTCTTTGTAATCACTTGTTATATGTTAGAGAGTTAGACAATTACTAGGAAGGATAGAAGGAGAATTGATGCTTTTGAGCTGTAGTGCTGGAGAAGAGTATTGAGTACCATGGACTGCTAAGAAAACAGCTTCATCCTGGAGAGGGATAAACCAGGCTGCTCCTTGGAGGCAAGGATTCTGATGCTTTGTCTGACAAATTTTGGACATGTGTAAGGATGGACATGTCCTTGGAGAGGGACATCATGCTTGGTAGGGTGAAGGGACAGCACAGGAGGGGAAGACCCTCTATGAGGTGGATTGATTCAATGACAATGGTAATTGGGATAGGTGTGTCAGAAGCAGAGCGACTGGCACAAGATAGAGCAGGGTTTAGGTCTGTTGTACATAAGGTTGCTATGACTTGCAAATGACTCGATGGCACATAACAACAACATGCAACAAATGATAGAGCTGAAAAATATATAAAACAAATATTAACAAAACTGAAAAAGAAAATAGATGGTGAGCTCTAGTGGCCTAGTGGCAAGAAGCTGCACTGCAATCCCAGAGATGAGCAGTTTGAATCCATGAGATGTTCTGCTGGAGAAGGAGGGATAATCTCCTCCTGTACCAGTCAGATCTGATTTCATAGTACACACAAAAAAAAATAATAAATTTTTTTTAAAAAGGAAATAGACAATACCAATATAGCAGTTGGAAACTTCAATACACCACTCTCAAAAAAAGATAGACCTACCAGAAAGAAACTCAACAAAGATGCTGAAGATTTAAACCACACAATAAACCAACTCTATCTCATAGATATTTATAGGCTCATGCACCTCCAAAAGCACAGTGTACCTTCTTCTCCAATGCCCCAAGAATGGATCACATTTTAGGTCACAAAACAAAAATAAATAAATCAAAAAACATAGAAATAATTCAAAGCATCTTCTCAGACCACAGTGCTATAAAATTAGAAATTAATAACAAGAGGATAAAGAAGAAAAAGCCATACATTTGGAAGCTGAACAACACCTTGCTTGAACATGAGTGGGCACTAAAAGAAATAAAAATGAAATTTAAAAGTTTCTTGGAAAAAATGACAATGAAAACACAATTTACCAAAACCTCAGAGAAACAGCCAAAGCAATAATCAGAGGTCAATTTATAGCAACAATCAAACACATCAAAAGCTAGGAAAAAAGTACCACTGACTCTTTAACCCAACATTCTCCAACAAATTGAAAAAGAACATCCAGGAAACTGATACCCTCTAAAAAAGTGGAAATTATAAAAATTAGTGCAGAAATAAATGAAATAGAAAAACAAACAAAACCATCAACAAAACCAAGAGTTGGTTCTTTGAAAAGATCAATCTACTAGCAAATCTAACAGAAAAAATAAGGAAAAAAATCACAATCTGAATAAGAGATGAAAGAGGCAATATCACACAACAGAACCAACTAAAATAAAAAGGCTAACAATGGAATATTAAAAACAAAAAACTACACTCAAACAAATACTTAGAAACTCACAACCTACGTAACTGACACAAACCAAAATTGAGCACATGAATAGATCCATTACAAAAGAAAACATTGAAAAGGTAAAAAAAAAACACACACACACAAAAAAAACACGAAACACCTTTGCAGCCAAAAATAGCCCTGGACCAGATGGGTTTACAACTGAATTTTATCAAATATTCAGAAAAGAACAGTCACCAATTCTACATAAAGTATTTCAGAAAATAGAAAAAGGTGGGCCGGGACAGCACCCTTCTTCCCCATCTTTGAGCGCGGCTTCTGGCGGTGTTTAGGAATGGTGACGTCCTGTTATGGTATCCTGGGTAGCGCTGCTCCCCTACTACACCCATCAAGGAAATCTTCAGAGAGCCACAATGGCAGAAAATGGTGATAATGAAAAAATGGCTGAGCTGGAGGCCAAAATCTGTCATCAGATTGAAATTAAATCATCTAACAACTGACTTTAATGTAATAATAGAGGTATTGAAGAAATCAAAAGTAGCGCTCATGGAAATAAGTTAAGATAAAACTAAAATCAGAAGATCTCCAAGCAAACCCCTCCTTGAAGTGACTGATTAGTACAAAAATGATATAAAAAAGAGATCTGTTTATATTAAAAGCTTCCCAACTAACTGATACAACACTTGATGACATAAAAGAATGGTTGGAAGACAAAGGTCAAGTACTAAGTATTCAGTTGAGAAAAGCAGTGCACAAAACATTTAAGGGATCAGATTTTGTTGTGTTTTACAGCATTGAATGTGCTAAGAAGTTTGCAGAAACTCTTGGCCGGAAGTACAAAGACATAGACCTATTAATACTTTTAAAGGAAGATTACTTTACAAAAAAGAATGAATAAAGAAAACAAAATAAAATGGAAGCTAAACTAAGAACTAAACAGGAGCAAGAACAAAAACAGAAGTTAGCAGAAGATGCTGAGATGAAATCTCTAAAAGAAAAAGATTGGCTGCTTGCTGAAATTTTCGGGTGACTTAGATGATCAAACTTGTAGAGAAGATTTGCACATCCTTCTCTCAAATCATTGAGAAATAAAATGTATAGACCTTGTCAGAGGAGCAAAAGAGGGAGTAATTCTATTTCAAGAAAAAGCTAACGAAGTATTGGATAAGGTCAAAGATGCAAAAAAATGGTAACCTGCAACTAAAGAACAAAGAAGTGATATGGGAAGTATCGGAAGGAGAAGTGGAAAAGGGAGCATTAAAAAAAAATCATGGAAGATCAACAAGAATCCCTGAACAAATGGAAGTCAAAAGGTCGCAAATTTAAGGCAAAAGGAAAGGGAAATAAAGTTGCCCAGGCTGGTTCTGCTAAAGGAAAAGTACAGTTTCAGGGCAAGAAAACAAAATTTGGTAGTGATGATGAATGTGAGGAAAATGGTACGGCTGGTACAGTGAAAAGAGCAAGAGAAGAAAGGAAGACATTCAGATGGCCAACAAGCACATGAAGAAATGTTCAAAATCCCTAGCCCTGAGAGAGATGCAAATC
>NW_006399934.1:4958505-4963455 GCF_000299155.1 Elephantulus edwardii
CAGGGGACCAGTAGCTAAATTTATACTAATTAGCTTTTAATCTACTTTTTTCTTTTCTTTTTTTTTTTTAAAGAAAACCGAATTAGGTCCACTTCAATGTCCGCCTGTAAGAAAAGAAAATTTTTTGTTTGGTGGGGATTTTTCAAATGTATATCTCTGTGTTATCAGATGATACAAATATCAAAAGGAAAGTTCTGTTAAAATACCTTTTCAATATGAGAATATATTAGTATAAAATTTAATGAAATATATGCTCTAAAAAAGCAAAATCTTAGTTTACTCCCTTCCCCCCACCTTGTGTGCATTCAGAAAGTATTTGTTATTTTATGCCAAATTACTGGCTATTTGATTGTGAACACATGTTTACAGCTGATTATCCTAGTTTCTAGCTTTTTATATTGAAGATAGTTAGGCTAGAATCTAGACTTACTGCTTTCTTTTTATGAAATTTATATGATGCTGGTAGGTCATATCTCAGTTCTACAAAGCAGAAAAGATAAAAACTGTACTTCATCATAATCTGTCTTAAAAATCAAGGAAGCCAGAGATTATAAATGTCTTGTTTTCACTCATCAATGTCTGATTTAATGTATCCCAAAGTTAGCCAGGGTTAAATGAGCTTGATATTTCTCCCAAAGGGCCATTTATGCTGAAATTGCAGATTTTCGTGAGGAAATTAGAAGAGTATCAAATGGACCAAAAAAAAGTACATCCTATGCAAATCATAGTAGCTATATATCTACTGATCATCTAACAATATACAATAATAATGCTTGCTTTAACATTTCCATCCTGAGCTTGGTAGTAGTAGTTAGTAGCTGATTAACTATTAAGCCCTCAAATTAAAACTTATTTTTCATGTTTGCTCTTTCTAAAAAATAATGTCAGTTCTCTGAAAGTGAATCCATTTTAAGGGATGACCATCAGTCTACCTAGCCTTTAGTTTTTATAGCATAAATTCTAACCCTCTAGATAATGGCTTCTCAACAGTCTTATTGAAATGAAAATAACAATTCACTATATCAGAGTGTGGAGCTCAATATTAGTTTATATGAATTACTGTGCACTTGAGCACCACACTGGGAGTATAACAAGGCTCTGGCTAATTTAGGTATATACTATTTAAATTAAGGCTGTGGTAATTGCTTCATATCTAATAATAATACCTTAAGCAAGGCAAGGAATGAGCAATACTGAGTACATTAAGACCAGTGGACCTGCTATTTATTAGGAACATTAGCATATCTAATTATATTTTTAACATGGCGCCAATTCAGTTTACTATCATGATAAAAAAAAAATTCTACCTGCCCGTTATTGTACTTTTATTTCAGGCTTTTCAAATAACTTCCAATGACATCTTTCTCGTCTTGATGTTTGTGATTATTATCCGGTTTACTAATAAAAATGTATCAGACATGAGTTAAAAAAAAAATAAGGAAAAAGGTGAAATTCTCCCAGATTCATTCTACGAAGCAAACAAATCCTTGATACTAAAGACAGAAAAGACACCACCAAAATAGAAAATGATAGGAATGTATGTATGTACATATATATATATGCAAAAATTCTGAATAAAATCTTGGCCAGTGGAATCCAACGAGATATATATATATATATATATATTCTCCGTGAACAAGTGGTAAGGATGGTTCAACATAAGAAAAACAATCAGTATAATTCATCACATTAACAAAGGAAAGAACAAGAACCACATGATCTTATCAGTTGATGCAGAAAAGGCCTTTGACAAAACCCAACACCTTTTCCTGATTAAATCACTCAACAAAATAGGAATAGAGAGGAATTTTCGCAACATAGTAAAAAGCATATACTCAAACCCAAGAGCCAACATTGTTCTCAATGGAGAGTGATTAAAGGTATGCCCTTTGAGAACAGGAACTAGGTAAGGATGTCCACTATCACCTCTCCTATTCAATATTAATATTGGAAGTCTTAACATATCAATAAGAAGAGAAGGAACTAAGAGGTACTCAAATTGGCAAAGAGGAGATAAAATGATCTCTATGCAGATGGTATGATAGTATACTTAGAAAACCCTAAAGACTCAGCAAGAAAACTACTGGACATAGTCGACCAATTCAGCAAAGTGGCAGGATTCAAGATCAACATACAAAAATGAATTGGATTTCTCTACAGTGACAAAGAAAATACAGAACTGGAGCTAAGAAAAACAACGCTCATCACTATAGTTAATCACAAGCTTAAATATTTGGGAGTAAATATAACTAGAAGCACAAAAGATCTATAAACTTCATTAGAAAAAAGTTTGGAAGAACTCTAGAAGCCCTTAATCCACAACATGAACAGTCTTCCAAGCATCCTGAAAAACCTAAAACCAGGAGAGAATAAAATAGATGAATGGGACCTTCTAAGAATCAAATCCCTATGCACATAAAAAAAAAGGTATTCCATGAAAATACAAATGTATGTATACACTACTAAATTTTACATTTCTAACTAATGTAAATCAGAAGACTATTTATGGTTTTTAAATTGGTCTGAATTAAAGAATGGGGAAGCTAATTAAGAGTAAGAGCCTGTTTACATATTTTGAGTAGCTGGCAGCAACAGATATCACTTAGATTATTTTAGCATTATTTCTTCTGAGCTCCTGATTGCTGGTACCAAGTGTATTGATTGTGGATCCAGGTAAGGTGAAGTCATTGACAGTCTCAATTCTTTCTCTGTCCATCATGATGCTGCCTATTGATCCAGAGGTGAGGACTTTTGTTTTCTTAATGTTAAGATACAACCAATATTGAGGGCTACAATGCAACAAGTCCTTCAAGTCCTCGTCACTTTTAGCAAGTTTGTGTCAATGAAGGTTTATTTTTTTATATTATACTAGTTTATATAAATTTTTATTTTATACTGGTTTACTTACAAAGTTTGTATATACTGTTTTTTCACATCATATCTTTCCCATTTTCTTTAGAAATCCCTCCCTCCATCAAATTGTGTAACCTTATGATTAACTACCCCTGGCCCCACCCCCACCCCTCACCATCCTCATTCTTCTCCTCCCTATCTTGGATCCTCATACACATTCAACAATAATGATCTTATATAGTATTTGTCCTTATGGGACAGAGTTAGTTCACTTAGCATAATCCTCTCCAGTCCCTCCCAAGTTAGGTAATGATTTACAAAAGTATTGCTTCTGCGTGCTGAATAATCCAGTGAAGGTTTATTGATAAATCTTCCTCTAAACCTCTAAACCTGATGCTGTGCTTGTTGGTTTTTTTCCCCACAGAGTCCAGCTTTTAAAATAATTTGCTCAGCATATAGATTAAATAGGTATGAAAAAAATGTTATAACTCTGACGCACACCTTTCTTGGTTTTTAACCATTCAGTGTTCCCTTATTCTGTTCACATAACAGTCTTGTTCTAGGTATAGATTTCACAAAAGCACAATCAACTGTTCTGGGATTCCAATTCTTCTTAATGTTAGCCATAATTTGTTATGACCCACACAAGCAAACCAATGCATTTGAGTCAGAATTGATGTCTTTGAACTGTGATGTTGGAATAGAATGCTGAAGATCCCATGGACTGCCAAAAAACCAAATAAATACGACTTGGAGAATGTGTAGTGTGCTCTTTGGAGACAAAGATGATGAAGTGCTATCACACATATTTTGAGCATGCTGTTATGTGAAGATATTCCTTGGAGGAGAGTATCATGTGAAGGGGTGACAAAATAGAGAAAGACCTTAGACCAAGTGGGTTGACATGGTAACTATGCCAATGGGCTTGAGTGTGTTAGAGATTGTGAGGATAGCATAGGTAGGTCTCAAGCACTGGTGATTCAGTAGTAGAACTGTTACGTTATGAACAATAAATCTGAAACTTACCTTATTTTGGGCTATCCTTAAATTTCTTCCTTAAGTAGCATTCCAATTCTTTAACTGTAGATTTATCTCATTAATTTGAATTGACTGCACAATACTACATTATAAAAACGTGTTTAATCGTGTCACACAGATGCTTCTAATTCTTTGCTAAACAAAAAACCTGCAACGGTTGTCCTTGTACACTCATCTCTGTACAAAATCATAGTAAGATCTTTAAGACAAATTTTCATAAGTTGAATTGATATGCACATTCTGGTTTGCATATGATTTTTACTTCCAAATTATTCTACAAGGTGGCCAGATTAAAGTGACTTGAAAGCATGATATAAAAGTTTTTCTTCCTTGCCTATTTGACAAATAAAAATTATATGCCTGTGGACTTTATATTTTTGTATTTGTAGCATATATGTGTGTTTGTAATCATATGTTAATATGTGTGTCTCTGTCTAGGCCTATTTGTGTGTTTCAGTTGGAGATATTGTTGTATTTGAACAGTTTGTTTTTTAGCTAATGGCTAAGCATTTAAACACTGTATCACTAGGACTCTTCAGTCTTATAATTATTGTTACATATTTTCTAATACAAATTGACTCAACTTTCCATAGTCAACTATCAGTTAGTTCATACTCAAAAGTTGAATCAACAATCTCTTAGTGAGCCCTGATGGTTTAGTTGGAAGATAAAAATAAAAATCTAATCCTGTGTAATTTGCTGTACTTAAAAATCCTCCAGAGCAGCAGGTAGCTAAGAACCACATACCTTTTTATTGACAGTACTACTCCTTACCACTTGGCCAACTGACTGGAAGAGATCTATATTTGTTCCTATCCCAAAGAAAGGTGGCCAAACAGAATGTGGAAACTACGGAACAATCTCACTGATTTCACATGCAAGCAAGATTTTACTGAAGATTATCCAAAAAGGACTGGAACAGCACATCAGCAGAGAACTACCAGAAGTCCAGGCGGGTTTTAGAAGGGGTTGTGGTACGAGGGATATTGTAGCTGATGTTAGATGGATCTTAGCTGAAAGCAGGGAATACCAGAGGAATGTCTATCTGTGTTTCATTGA
>NW_006399934.1:4964770-4968595 GCF_000299155.1 Elephantulus edwardii
AGGAGGGGAAGACCCTCTATGAAGTGGACTGATTCAGTGACTGGGGTAATCGGGATGGGTGTGTCAGAGGCAATGAGATTGGCACAGGATAGAGCACAGTTTAGGGCGGTTGTACATAGGGTCTCTATGAGTCGCAAATGACTCGATGGGACATAACAACAACAACAACAAGAAAATTTTAGGTATTTCATGATGTATGACATACAATCTTGGCAACTCCTGAGAATTAATTTTTCCTTCTGAAGATGATTTATGTAACTTTTTTGCCAAAGTTTATATTTTGATAAGAATATTTTTCTTATTGCTTCTGAAAGTGTCCTGCCTTTCAGTCCCTCTGGTTATTCTTTCCTGGATATGATAGTGATTGGAACTACTAATTATTCTGAATCTCAAAGGTTAACATATAAGAATGAGACCAAGGTGGTAATGGCCTTAAAACTCATGGGTAGGTTCCCTATGGACCTGTTTATTCATAAATAGAAGTTGGTTTATTGAATTTGACCATTTAGGAATTAGGGAGAGCTTGGTTGATAAGTTAGAGAACTGAGAAGAAACCTAGGGAACAAACCAGTATCCAAGCTACAGGTCATGTCTAAATTACATACTATACAAACCAATTGACTGCAGCCCACATCAGGTAAATACAGATAACTTTGAGAGGAGAAAGATAGAAAAGAAAAAGCTCATCTTGCTTTGTCACCTCTCCATAGGATAGAGTGAATTGAATATTTTGGAGTAAACACATAAAGTAAGCAATTTAAAAATTATTTTAAAAGATTTATTTCAATAATTATACATATTTTTGTGTAAGAGAAGTATATTTGAGAGCACTGATATAGCAGTATAAATCTGATATTATTTAAATCTTTACATCTAAAGTTATTGTAGAGTGGACTTGGGAGAGCTACAACCTCTTGCCTTCTGAATTTCTCTTTTCTAATATTTAATTATAAAAGTTAATTCATACTTTATAGGGTTATTGTGGTAAAAAAGAAACAAGTGTGGGGGTTATGTGTATGAGCATGCACATGTGTATATGTAAGACATTTATATGTTTTGTTGTTGTTGATTGCCATCGAATTGTTCACAACTCATAGAGACTATGAACAAAAGCCTTGTAGCCTTTATATAACTATCAACATTTCACAAAAGTCATAGTTTCCAGAGGTAGATGCTAGCATTGACCTATAGCTAGTTATAGATGCTGCTTCTGCTTCCAAGACATTTTTATACATGTATAAATTTAACACTTACATTTATTTGCACTTAAATAAACAATATTCTTAGAAATCTTTGTAATATATTCTTTTATGTGGGAAAAATACAACTATTCACACTATTTACCTTTGAAATTTTGCATTTTTATTAAAATATTTTTAAGTGTCTTTTTTTTAAACTCTAAATTCAGATTTCTCTTTGGAGAATAAAGCTTGCAGATAGTAAAATAATATTATTTCACAGGAATCATGTTATCTCTGGAAATCTCACTTCCAAGATAATTCAATGACTATTTAAAACACTGATAATTTATAATAAGAGAATCTAACAAATAATATAGGGCTAAAGCTATGTTAAAATGTATTGAGACTACAAAATTAATTATAGTAGACAAACTATAGGGAAGCCAAACTTTATACCAAATATTGTATGAAAACCCTTGTTCAGGAACTGAAGGATTACATATTTATAAATTAGGATTTCTCTTGTGTCAGATCCCAGAAAATGAGCTGTTTGTTCCCTGCAGACAGGAGACATCTGGCGCACCCTTACAGAGGGAGTGTTACTTCCTGGGAAATACTTCCTGAGCTAGAGCATTAGGTTGAGAATAGAGAAAAATTCGCCTTCATTTACAAGGAATTCCTTTTGTTGTTTGCTTCCCCAGATTATCAATAAATACACAGAGAAACATGACTTGGGGTCTTCAGTCAGGGAACTGCTGGCCCCCTGTTTTGTGTTCTCTGCTCTATCTCATTCCTGGCTGTTTGTCTCATTATTAATAATTATAAAATTACTTTACCTTCAGTCTGCAACAGTAGACCAAAGGCATTGTGAACCCTACATGTTGTTTATTTTGTCTTATTCAAGTATTAAAACCATGCTTAGAAAGTTATTGAAAAGTATATTCAATCTATATGCAGAAATCTAGGGAGCAGGGTGATATGAAGAAGAACGTTGCACCAGGATGGATGGAAAGCTTATTAACAAGTTACAGTGCATAGATAACAAAACTTTGTTGAAAGTAAAGAGAACTTGCAGTCCTTACTGATATAATTACATTTATTACAACCTTCAGTACAGATTATACCTTAGCATAAAGAAAGCAAAACCCCTCACTAGATTGTAAACAACAGCAAGATAAATGGAAAAAATATTGGAAATGTCAAAGATTTAATTTTACTTTAGTTCATAGCATCTGTGGAAGCAGCAGCTGAGAAACCAATGTATTGCACTGAGCAAATCTGTTGCAAAAGACCTCTTTAAATTGTTCAAAAGCAATGGTGTCACCTTGGGGACAAGCTGTGTTTGACTCATGGCATAATATTGATAGTCACCTTATTTGTTATGACTTCTGCATGATAATTACAAAATAACAGTGAAGAAGTGGCATATTTGAATTATGGTTTTGACAAATAATATTGAGTACACTTTGTGAGTACTCCTGAAGTGAAGAGTGGTTATGCTATCAGGAGGGACCAGTTCTCAGACAAGGACATCTTGCTTGTTCAAGCAGAGTTAGTGAGTGGGGGAAAGGAAGACTTTCAATAAGATGTATTGACACAGTGACTGCAACAGTATGTTCAAACATAACCATGATTGTAAAAACAGTATAGTGAGGTAACATTTTGATCTGTTTTACATAAAGTTAATATCAGTTGGAGCCAACTTGATGGCACTTGGAGAAAATAACGTAAGACTGTGGAGAATCACTTAAAATTTTAAGCTGTAATATGCATGATCAAATTTGGATCAAAGAAAATGTATTCTCGAAATAGGTTTGTTTTCTTTGAAAATGTGAGAACAATTGCAAGTAGGGAGATATTTCTGGATCATTGAACTCTTTTTAATATGCTTACTTTGGTTTTGGGGATAAGTCTATAATTATTGGCTTAATATTAGAGACAATATTAAAGAAGAATTGCTTCATTTGACAACTTGGCTGACAAATAATTAATTACAAGTATATATTAATGTTTAGATTCTGAATGTGAAAAACCTAACTGTGTTTAAAAAAATGTAAATTACAAGTATGAGTTGGGTAGCTACTGATTTGATTTTGGTATTTAGTGATTAAGATATTTTTAGTGCTTCTCACCACCACTACTTTTCCATATATTTTCTAATTTCATAACTTGGATGAATCAACATTTTTTAAAAATACCTAAAGTACAGGATGTAATGTGGGGCCAACTGAGAAGCTTGGAAAAAGAAACAATCAAAAGATCCTGTGACTGATTTCTTAGCAATCACATTATATTCACTATCTCACGATATTTATTATCTATTAATTAGTCCTCACTGGTGCACATAGATACACAAAAACAAGAGAAGTCTAATATTCTATGAACTTCATAATTGAAATAAATAATAATAATATTGGTTATTTAACTATTAGTAAGGAACAAGAACTAAGTTATGTATGAATAGAATAAGTTTTGTGCTTATTTTAAAGATGAAAGAATTGAAGCACAAAGAGATTAAATTAATTTCCAATGTCATACAGCTAGTAAACGGAGTGACTAGTATTAGAAGAAAGAAAGAAGATGGCTGTTACTGGAAACAAAAGAAACCATTTTGAGAAATATAAAAAGTGAAATATTATAAGAT
>NW_006399934.1:4968695-4999161 GCF_000299155.1 Elephantulus edwardii
AATATTTATATCTTAGTTATAGTGTAACTAATAAGAAAGAACTGAGAATAAATAAGAGAAAGTGAAGAAGGAAAAAATGTTTAAATATATATCTGCTGATGAATATCCTAAAGGATTATATATTGGTATAGAGTCCAAGTTCCAGGGAGACAAGTATTTTGAATTTTTCTGGTAACTTACTCAAAGATTAAATTTCAAGCTTTATACCTATATGTTTTAAAAATAATATTTTCATAGCAATCATGTCCTGAGATGGATTGTTTTTTCATATATGTATATATGCTTTTATTTATGTTTTTTAATCTTGTTTTGTTGTATTTTTCCATTTGAAAAGCCTCAGAGAAACTGAAATTGGAATTAAAGCTTGGGAGGAATAAAAGAAGTCCTTGAATTCCATCTTTTCATGGTGCATTTTTTTTCCAAGTGTCTCACTTCTGCTGTGTTTTTGACGAGGGTCAATGTAAAGAAGAGGAAGATGTCATGATGCCTGGACTTAGTTATCAATAACTGAACATTATAATTGAATTAATAATGTTGTCTAGTGACTTTTCTTTAGATAACTCTGCCTTCTTTCTCATGTTTAAATCTATACTTGTTAACGATTAGATACCCATGACATACAGCTGATGGCAGTATTACTGCAACTTTATATAAGAGGAGATCTCAAAATCCTAAAGAAGTGAGTAAGTAACAGGGAGGCACTCATGAAGTAAAAATAATTCCCAACTACTTGGCTGCTGTTTTCTTATTTTCTATTTGGAATTTCTATATTACATCAACAATGTTGATTGAACATTTTACTATAATAAGGAAGAAGATGAAAATGACAATATTTTTACTACAATCAGGAAATATATGCAGATTATTGGACAAATGAAAATTTTATTTCAGCAGTTTGGTTGCTTATTCTTAGGGCCTTCTTTCTATCATTGATACATCCTCAGAAACGAATATTTAAAAATTTCAGCTGAAATTTAATCTAACAGTGCAAAAATGTGGAATAACAACCAGAGCTCACGAAATGATTTCATTTTACTTGGGTTCTCTGACCGTCCTTGGCTTGAGACACCACTCTTTGTAATCTTTCTGTTGACTTACCTCTTAGCCCTCTTTGGAAATATTTCCATTATCTTAGTTTCTCACCTGGATGCTCAGCTTGACAGTCCCATGTACTTTTTTGTCTCAAATCTATCCCTTCTGGATCTCTGTCTCACCACCAGCACTGTCCCTCAAATGCTTGTCAATCTCAGGGGGCCAAAAAAGACCATAAGTTATGGTGGTTGCATTGCACAACTCTACATTGCCTTGGCCGTGGGTTCCACTGAATGTATACTTTTAGGTATTATGGCTTTTGATCGTTATGCTGCTATTTGCAAGCCCCTTCACTACCCAATCATCATGAACCAGAAACGCTGTGTCCACATGGCAACTGGAACCTGGATTAGTGGTTTTGCTAACTCCCTTGTCCAGTCCACTTTCACAGTACTGACTCCAAGATGTGGACGGAGGGTGATGGATCATTTCTTCTGTGAAGTTCCTGCTCTTTTGAAACTAGCCTGTATAGATACTCGTGTGAATGAGGCTGAACTGAATGTACTAGGGGCCTTGTTGCTCTTGGTTCCTCTCACTCTCATAGTGGGAACTTACATGTTCATTGCTCAAGCAGTAATGAAAATAAGCTCTTCAGAAAGTCGCTGGAAAGCCTTTAACACATGTGCTTCACATATATTGGTGGTCTCCCTCTTCTACATTACAGCCATCAGTATGTATGTCCAGCCTCCCTCTAGTTATTCTCGTGGGAGAGGGAAGATCATGGCTATCTTCTATGCAATTGTCACACCTAGCCTCAATCCATTTATCTATACTCTGAGGAACAAAGATGTGAAAGCTGCCCTTCGAAGAGCACTGACCATGGAGTTTTGGGTTAAGACAAGATGATCTTAAAAAGAAGACTTAATTTCAAATACGAATGTGTATGTCTGTCAAACAATCAGTGGTATAGCAAAGTGATGAAGAACACAGTAACAAGTGAGATAAATTGTACAAGTCAAACAAGGCAAAGAAAGAAAGTTTCTACATCACTTATCCCGGGAGCACAGATGACATAGTCTATAAAAAGTTGCTACTAAACCAAAGACTTCTTTGGAGTTTTGACTTTCCAGCCACTCCTGAGAAGAAAGATGGGGTGTCTTCTTCCTTGAAATTTATAACTTTGGAAACTCTCACTGGAGGGTGAGCTATAAGTCAGAAACAACTTGATTGTAGAGAAAGACACACACACACAGATACAGAGAAAGAGATAGAGTTTGTTGTCCCTTATGTTATTGCTGTTTCGTGCCAGTGAGTCAGAACCAAATTGCTCAGGAGGAGACTGTCTATCTTTGTCCTGTGGTATTTCTGGTGGACATGAACAATGCACACTGGGGTTGACAACACACCTGTTTTATGTAATGGAATCCCACCAAGTCTTTTTCATTTTCTCCTTTACCATAATCTAGTCTCAGGAGACAAAGAAAGCAGTATGTCATGGAAAAGATACTAAAATACTTCTATATTTGGCCTAAATATACAAATATACCTAATTATCTCAGGAAACTTAAAAATAGTATGTGTTTTTATATCTCCCTGTGTGTGAGAAAGAGAGAGAAGGAAAGAGAGTAGAGAAGAGGATGGGAGAGCAGACAGTGAACAGAAAAATAAAAAGAAAGAGAGAGAGAGAAAGAAAGACGAATGAACGAAAGAAAGAGAAAAATAGAAGGAAAACTAGGTAACAGTTAATATTTATATATTTATTATTATTAATATTTATAGATTTAATATATAGATTTAAAAAATCTAGATATTTGAAAATGCTTTCAGGGCATGGAATTTAATAGCTCTGTGTCACCTAAGGCAATTAAAAGAATAAAATACTAATTTAAATTCATATAGTTCCATATCACTTTCTATTTGGTTATTTATGAAATCATGACAAATATTCATGCTGAGTAAGCAATATAATCTCTTTTCACATACTTCCCCAAAATTTTTAATAAAATTAAGCTTTCCAAAGTGCTATTTATTCATAAATATATTTAGTAATTTTTATTTATTTTAGTTCTCTGTAAGTATTCCAAAAGAGTTCATTTTTTTAAATATCAAAAAAATTCTTCAGTTTATTTGATCAGATTTCTTAATTTATAGTAAACACTAATAGTGAAAATTCTATTATATTAGATTTATTATCTATCTGGGAATATTAACCATCTGAGTTCTAAAACACTATCAACATTTATGAATATTGGATATGGCAAAAACATTCTGCTATACTAAGATTACCACATGTCATAGATAGACATGGACATTTTATTCTTCCATACATATATGAAAGAATTCTGGAATGAAGAAATGTGTGAAATACCATGTATATAAATGGAAAAAAAGATAAACTTTATTATAAAAAAAAATGTAACAACCAAAAAGTTGTTTTCCACAATATAAATAAACACTAAAGATATTTGGTGTCTCTTTCTCAAATGGATATTATTGTGCACACATTATAGAGGACTGTCTTTTAAGACAATTTCCAAACTCATGTTGTTGTTGTTAAGTGCCGACGAGTCGCATGCTACTCATAGCGACCCTATGAGGGAGAGTCCTCGATGCTTGGGTGTCTTTCATCCTCTCTCCAGGTTAATAGGGTTTCTGGAGGCAAGCTATTATGGAAGTGGATTTCACTTCTCCTTCCAAGCTTGTTTTCATTGGGGAGCTCCATCCCACTTTCTGTCCACCTTGGGTAACCAGCCATTAACGCATTTGACACATCTGTGTCAGTGTTCAGCCTCACAGCAACCACAAGTGACCGCTATACGGCAACTTGTACACCAGGGCTACAATACCTAGAGGAATGTCTGAACAAAAACAATGAAAGACAGGGCGCAGATTAAGTCATCCACCTTTGGCTTGGCAGCATCGCTTTTTGTCCACTGGCCCAGCTGATATGTTGATGTTATTGTTGTTAAGTGCCATGGAGTCGCAGGAGACTCATAGGCCCGAGGGCCCTACAGTGTTTTGGCAGCCCGGCACGCCCAATTGCTGGGAAACTCCCTGCCCCAGACCCCCATTCATCTGGCTAGTCCGCTCTGCCAAACCCCTCGTGGGCCCCAAAGAACCACCACACGTACTCGGGGTCCTGAAACCTACCACACCTCTAGAAGCCAGAGACCGGATCCAGGTGACATTAAATATCCCAAGCCCCCAGGCAGGCTTGACCTTTCAGTGTCTTAGCAGTCCAGCACTCCCAATGCTGGGAAACTCCCTGCCCCAGACCCCCCCATTCATCTGGCTAGTCTGTTCTGCCAACCCCCTCGTGGGCCCCAAAGAACCACCACACGTGCTCGGAGTCCTCAACCTCACCACCAGTAGCCAGGAACATAAAAGACATATTGGGATGGGAAAGTCTGCTGTTAGGGACCTCTCCAAAGTACTGAAGAGCAACGGTGTCTCTCTGCAGACTAAGGTGCATCTGATATAGGCCACTGTCTTTGCAATCACTTGCTATGCATCAGAGAGCTATACAATGACTAGGGAGGATAGAATAAGAATTGATGCTTTGAGCTGTGGTGCTGGAGAAGAGTATTGAATGTACCATGGACTGCCAAGAAAACAAACAGATTCATCTTGGAGAGGATTAAACCAAGCTACTCCTTGGAGGCAAGGATTCTGGGGCTTCGTCTGACATACTTTGGACATGTTGCAAGGAGGGACGGGTCCTTGGAGAGGGACATCATGCTTGGGAGGGTGGAGTGACAGCGCAGGAGGGGAAGACCCTCTATGAGATGGATTGATTCAGTGACTGGGGTAATTGGGATGGGTAGATCGAAGATGGTGCTATTGGCACAGGACATAGCAGAGATTAGGACTGTTGTACATAGGGTCGCTATGAGTCACAAGAGACTAGACGGAACATAACAACAACAACATTATGATATTACCTGTAGTCTAGTGGTGAGAATTTTTCTTTTCATGACATTAGGATGAAATCCATATTGAAGGTTGTACTGTATGTTCTTCTGCAGAAAGTTTTTTCAAGTTCTTCTCATTTTCAAAGCGAGAAGTTATATCCTCTGTATAACACAGGCTGTCAATGAGTCCTCAAACTCATGTAATACTATTAATATTCATGTTTATGTCCTGTGTACTGTTAGCACTTTAATTTGGCTATGGTAGTTGTTCAGAAAATATGTCCAATGTAATTGAATCTAGAGGTGACTTTCTTTTTAAAGACTAATACACTTCTTCTCTCTAAAAAGAACAGAGAAATGTTTTATTTCCTGCCAATGAAATTCAATAAGCAAATCTACTTTCTGTGATTTTTTTTAGAAATGTGATAATGTGATAAGGAAAAAAAGAAAACCTTTTGGAGAAGTAACAAGCCCTTGATTATATAAGGGGAAGAAAATTTGCTTTCTCAATACTGGTGTAATCTGGGAGAGGATTCCAGATATTTAAAAAAAAAAAATTGGTGGTAATCCTTGCCAGAAACCTCATAGCAACATGAAATGAAAGAAATTAGATGAAATGAGTTGACAAAGTAAGTAAGGTAATGTGGCAGGTTTGTCAGAAACAGTGAAATTGGCTCTGTATAGGCCAGGGTTCAGAGCTATGGTATAGAGAGTCAATATGAATTGGAGGTCACTCGATGGCACATAATATTAACAACATTAAATTTTAGGAAAATGGTTCATTGTATTAATTTATTCAATCTATTAAAACAATGTACTTCTCAAACAGAGACAATGTGCTATGGAATATTTAAGACTATTAAATCAACATAATGTGTATTTCTGTGTGCTAGGAACTTTTTGTGTGTTTGATACAATCATTAATGTACATTGTTTCATTCATGTACATTTTTAAAACAATCATTTCTTCACAATGTTTTATATAATTAATTACGATTGATATATGATTTTTATCCCCATCTCTCATCAAGTCCTCAATACACCTTGGCTATTCCTTCACATACCCCCAATCTGCTCACTAGTATCTGTTCCTTGTGATTTCTTTTACCTTATTTTGCACTTCTTCCTCCCGTCTCCTTTTGAATAGTTACAAAAAGCATCCTATGGATGGAGATAATTCTTCTGAGATCCATATTTCAGACACTGTCAACATGATGGAGGGACATATTAACAGAGTTGAAGAGATGGAACACAGAACGAGTAAAATAGAAGATAGAATTGTCACCACTGCCTCTTCAACAAATGGTGCTGACAAAACTGAACTTCCACCTGCAGAAAGCTGAAACAGGATCCACATCTCACACCATGCACAAAAATAAAATCAAGGTGGATCACAGATCTGGGAGTAAAGCCCAAAACCATAATGTTCTTAAGAGACAAACTGGGATCAAGCTTAGAAGCGCTAGTCCAAGGTATAAAGAGACTGCCAAATACAACCAGAAATGCACAATCTAAAGAGGATAAAATGGATGCAAGGGACCTTCTGAAGATTAAATCTCTATGCACATAAAAAACTCTTTCCGACAGGGTAAAAATAAATCCTACAACAGACTGGGAAAAACATTTGGTAATTCCATCTCAGACAGGAGTCTTATAATGAAAGTTTACCAAATACTTCTGTATTCTTGTGGCCTCCACAAGAAAAAGACTGAATACCCAATTTCAAAACGGGCAAAAGACATGGAAATAATTTTCTCAGAGGAAGATATTTGAAACAACACATGAAGAAGTGCTCCAAATCACTGGCAAGAAGAGAGATGCAAATCTAAACCACAATGTGGTAACATCTCACTCCAGTAGCAGTGACAAAGTTCAATAGGACAGAAAGTAATAGATGCTGGAGAGAATGTGGTGAGAAAGGAAATCCTGTACATTGTTGGTGGCATTATAAAATGGTGCAAGCATTCTGAAATGTGGTTTGGTGCTTCCTCAAAAAGCTGAAGATAGAAATTCCATATAACCCAGCTATTCCACTACTTGGAATATACCCTGAGAATATGAGAACTGAAGCACAAACTGAGATTTGTGCACCAATGTTCATAGCAGCATTATTCGCCATTGCAAAGACATAGAAACAGCCCAAATGTCCAACCACAAATGAATGGATTGAGAAATTATGGTACACTCACACAATGGAATACTATGCAGCATACAGGAGCAATAACCTTGTAAATTATTACCTAACTTGGGAGGAACTGGAGAATATTATGCAGAGTGAATTAACTCAGTCACATAAGGATAAATATTGTATAAAACCATTATTGTAGAATGATTATAAGGATCCAGGAGGGGTGGGAGAGGCTGGAAGTAGAGGGATGTGGATGTGCAAGGTGAATAGGACATTAATCATTGGGTTGTACAATTTGATGGGTGGGGCTGTGAGGAAAATTGAAAAATTTGTTCATATTTCCATATGAATTTTGTAAATAAAATAGAAAAAATTAAAAAGAAATGCATTGTTTGGTTCTCTGCCCCCCCCAAAGAATAATGTGGGACTATCAAGAGATATAATATGCACATAATCAGAATCCCAAAACAGGAAGAAGCAAGTAAAGGCACTGAAAAAGCTGTGGAAGAATTACTAGAAGGAAACTTAACCAGGCATAACAAAGAATGAAAGAATACATATTCAAGAAACTGAGTTGAACACTGTATAGAACTGACCCCTCCAAAAAAAAAAAAACACACAACACAAACCTCCAAGGCATATCATAGTCAAATTAGTCAGTATGAAAGATTAAGAAGAGAATTCTGAGAGCAGCAAGGAAGAAACAAAGAATAACCTATAAGGGAAAGCAAATAAGACTAAGTGCTGATTTTTCCAGCAGAAATCATGAGAGCAAGAAGACAGTGGAATGACATAGATCAAAAACTCAAAGAATGCAACTGTCAACCAAGAATACTGTACCCAGCAAAATTATCCATCAAATATGAAGGAGAGATCAAGATATTCCCAGAAAAATGATACTAAGGGAGTTTATAAAAACAAGACCAGTGTTGCAGGAAACACTGAGAGACATCCTTCTTACAGAGGTGCCACAGAAAGCAGTATGGACCAACCTAACTAGCAACAGCACCAGAAAGAACTGAATAAAATGATAGCAATAAAACTTTGCCTCTCAAAAATCACACTGAATATGAACAGTTCAAATGCACAACTGAAGAAAAAAAAATGAGAAACAGATTGGATTAAAAAAAACCCAAATCCATCAATACATTGTCTACAAGAGACACACCTGAAAAAATGAAGATGAAGAAAGACTAAAAATAAAAGGGTGGAAAAAAATATACAGAGCAAATGGCAACCAGAAAAACAAAGAAGTTTTGATATTAATCTCTGATAAAATAAATTTCAAAGCTAAAGCCATCACAAAGGACAAGGAAGGTCACAACATAATGATTAAAGGATCAATAGAACAAGAGGACATAACAATAATAAATATTTATGCAGCACCAAATGAAAGACCTGCACAATATAGAAAACAAGCATTAACAAAAAACTGAAAAAGAAAATAGACATCACTACGATAGTAGTTGGAGACTTCAATATACCACTCTCAAGAAAAGATAGAACCACCAGAAAGAAACTCAACAAAGACACTGAAGAATTAAACCACACAATAAATCAACTCAACCTCGTAGAAATTTATAGACTAATGCACCCCCCAAAAGCACAGTACACCTTCTTCAATGTGCATGGTACGTTCTCCAGAATATGTCACTTTTAGGTCATAAAGCAAGAATCAATAAATTAAAAACGTAGAAATAATACAAAGCATCTTCTCAGACCACAATGCTACAAAATTAGAACTTAATAACAAAAGGATAAAGGAGGAAAAAAACATACATTTGGAAGCTGAACAACACATTGCTTGAACATGAGTGGATATTAGAAGAAATAAAAAATGAAATTAAAAAGTTTTTTGAAACGAATGAAAACACCACTTACTAAAACCTCTGGTTAACCGTGAAAGCAGTAATCAGAGGTCATTTTATAGCAAAAAGCAAACATATCAGAAGGCAAGAAAAAAATGACCTTTGACTCTAACTCAACGTCTCCAATAAATTGAAAAAGAACAAGAGAACCCAACATCCTCTAAAAAATTGAAAATTATAAAAATTAGAGCAGAAATAAATGAAATAGAAAACAGAAAAACAATTGAAACCATCAACAAAACTAGGAGCTGGCTCTTTGAAAAGATTAATAAAGTCGACAAACCTCTAGCAAAACTAACAAAGAAAAAAAGGGAAAAGACACAAATAATCTGAGTAAAAGATGAAACAGGCAATGTCCCAATGGAGCCAACTAAAATAAAAAGGCTAACAATGGAATATTATGAAAAACTACACTCAAACAAATATGGAAACCTAAAGGAAATGGGCAAGTACTTAGAAATTCACAACCTACAAAACCAGGCCGGATGCTGATTGTGGGACAGACCACCAACTACTCATAAGCAAGTTCAAGCTGAAGTTGAGAAAAATTAATTCAAGTCCATGGGAACCAAAATTTGACTTTAAATCTGCCCGACTCGAATTTCAAAGCCATCTCAGGAACAGGTTTGAGGCCCTGAGCACCAATGAGCGTAGACCAAATGAGCTCAGAGAGGTTATCAAGAAAATCATCCTTAAAGAATGCAAAAGATCATTACAAAGACTGAAAAAGAAGAAAAGACCAAGGTGGATGTCAGATGAGACTCTTGAGTATTGCATTAGAGCTCCGAGAAGCCAAAGCTAAAGGAAGAAACCAAAGAACTGAACAGAAAATTTCAAAAGGTAGCTCAGGATGACAAAGCAAGATATTATAATGAAATGTGCAGAGAGCTGGAGTGAGAAAATCAAAAGGGCCAAACTCGCTCAGTGTCTCTTAACCTGAAGGAGTTGAAAAACAAATTCAAGCCACGGGTGGCAATACTTAAGGATACTTTGGGTAGAATGTTAAATGATCCAGGAAGTATCAAGAGACGATGGAAGGAGTACACAGAGTCACTGTATCAGAAGAAATTAGCTGACACAGAAGAATTTCATGAAATAACATATGACCAAGAGCCTATGGTGATGAAGGAGGAAGTTCAAATTGTTCTGAAGAAATTGGCAAAAAACAAGATTCCAGCAGTTGATGGAATGCCAGTTGACATATTTCAACAGACAGATACTGCCCTGGATATGCTCACTAAGTTGTGCCAAGAAATCTGGAGGAGAGCCAGCTGGCAAAGTGACTGGAAAAGATCTATATTTGTTCCCACTCCAAAGAAAGGTGACCAAACAGAGTGTGGAAATTATTGAACAATGTCACTAATATCACATGAAAGCAAGATTCTGCTGAAAATAATCCAAAAACATTTGGAACAATATGTCAGCAGAGAACTGCCAGATGTGCGGGCTGGATTTACAAGAGATCGTGGTACTAGGGATATCATAGCTAATGTTAGATGGATTTTGGCAGAAAGCAAAGAATAGCAGAAGAATGTCTATCTATGCTTTATTGACTATGCAAAGGCTTTTGACTGTGTGGATCACAACAAGCTGTGGCTGTCTCTGAGAAGAGTGGGAATCCCAGAACATTTGATTGTTCTAATCTGAAACCATGGTTCAAAATTGGGAAAGGCATATGCCAGGGAAGTGTCCTACCTCCATACCCTCTCAACCTGTACGCAGAACAGATTATCCGAGAGGCTGGGCTCTAGGAGGAGAAGTGATGCTTCAGGATTGGTGGAAGATCTATTAACAATCTGCATTATGCAGATGACACAACCCTGCTTGCTGAAAATGAGGAGGACCTGAAATGTCTGCGGCAGAGGGTCAAGGACTGCAGCCTTCAGTATGAATTGAAGCTCAATGTCAAGAAGACAAAGATTCTCAGCATTGGACCAATTGGCAGTGTCAGGATGGATGGTGAAGAGATTGAGGTTGTTAACAACTTTAGTCTATTTGGCTCCAAGGTCAACACTCTCGGCACTAGCAGCCAGGAAATAAAAAACAGTATTACAATGGAAAAGTCTGTTTTTAGGGACCTCTCTAGGGTACTGAAGAGCAATGGTGTCACTCTAGAGACTAAGGTGCAGCTGATACAGGCTATGGTCTTTGTAATCACTTGTTGTGCATCAGAGAGTTGGACAACGACTAAGGAGGATCAAAGGAGAATTGCTACCTTTGAGCTGTGGTGCTGGATAAGAATATTGAATGTACCCTGGACTGCCAAGAAAACAAACAGATTCATCCTGGAGAGGGTTAAACCAGGCTGCTCCTTGGAGGCAAGGATTCTGAGGCTTTGGACATGTTGTAAGGAGGGAGAGGTCCTTGGAGAGGGACATCATGCTTGGGAGGGTAGAGGGACAGCTCAGAAGGGGAAGACCCTCTATAAGCTCGATTGATTTAGTGACTGGGGTAATCCAGACGGGTGTGTCAGAGGCAGTGTGATTGGCACAGGATAGAGCAGGGTTTAGGGCTCTTGTACATAGGGTCGCTATGATTTGCAAGTGACTCGATGGCATATAACAATAACAACAATGCAAAACCTATACTTGGACAAAAAGCCAGTCATCAGAACAGAGCAAGGAGACACTACATGGTTCAAAATCAAGAATGGGGTCCTTCAGGGATATATTCATCTCCATACCTTTTAAATCTGTATGCAGAACAGATCATCCAAGATGCTGGGCTGTATAAGGAGGAATGTGGCATCAGGGTTGGTGAAAGAATCATCAACAACCTGTGTTATGCAGATGACACAACCCTGCTTGCTGAAACTGAGGAGGACCTGAAGCACTTGCTGCAGAAAATCAAAGACTGCAGCCTCCTATATGGATTGAAGCTCAACATTAAGAAAACCAAGTTTCTCACCGCTGGGCCAATTGACAGCATCAGTATGGATGGTGAAGAGATTGAGACAATTAAGTTTTAGTTTACTTCGTTCCACAGTCAACAAACACTCTTGGTAACAGCAGCCAGGAAATCAAGCGACAAGTTACATTGTGAAAGTCATCTGTGAGGGACCCCTCAAGAGTACTGAAGAGCAATGACTTCAGGTTGAAGACTAAGGTGCACCTGATCCGGGGTATAGTCTTCTCAATTACATTCTATGCATTAGAAAGTTGGACAGTGAATAGGGATGATAGAAAGAGAATCAATGCCTTTGAGCTGTGGTGCTGGAGGAGTGTTGAATATACCATAGACTGCTAGAACAAACAGGTTTGTCCTAGAGAAGGTGAAGCCGGAATGCTCCTTGGAGTCAAGGATTCTGAAGCTTCATCTGACATACTTTGGGCATGTTGCAAGGAGGGACTGGTCCTTGGCGAGGGACATCATGTTTAGCAGAGTGGAGGGGCAGCACAGGAGAGGAAGACCCTGGATGAGATGGATCGATTCTGTGACTGAGTGGTTGGAATTAGTGCATTTGAGATGGCTAGGTTAGCACAAGAAAGAACAGCATTCAGGGCTCTTGTACATAGGGTTGCTGTGAGTAGCGAGCGACTCGATGGCACATAACAACAACAACCTAAACTGATGCAAACCAAAATAAACACCTAAACAGACTCATTAGAAAAGAAGACATTGAAAAGGTAATAAAACAAATTCCAGCCAAAAAAAAAAAAAGCCCTGGACCAGACGGTTTTACAAGTGAATTTTATCAAACATTCAGAGAAGAAATGTCACTAATTCTACATAAACTATCTCAGAAAATAGAAAATGTTGGAATTCTCCCAGACTCAGTCTATGAAGCAAACATATCCTTGATACCAAAGCCATGTAAAGACACCACCAAAACAGAAAACAATAGTCCAATATCTCTCATGTACATAGATGCAAAAGTCCTGAATAACATCCTGGCCAAAAGAATCCAAAGATACATCAAAAAAATAATTCACTATGACCAAGTGGGATTCATAATAGGTATGCAAGGATGGTTTAACATAAGAAAAACAATTAATGTAATTCATCATATAAACAAAGCAAAAAACACGAAACCACATGATCCTATCAATTGATGCAGTAAAGGCCTTTGACAAACTCTAATACCCTTTCCTGGTTAAACACTCAACAAAACAGGATCAGAGGGGAATTTCTTCAACATAGTAAAAAATATATATGCAAGCCTGAGAGTCAACATTGTTCTCAATGGAGAGAGATTATAGGCATTCCCTTTGAAAACAGGACCTAGGCAAGGATGATGACTATCACCTCTCCTATTCAATATTGCATTGGAAGTCTTAGTGATAGCAATAAGGCAAGAGAAGAAAATAAGAGGTATCAAAATTGGCAAAGAGAAGGTAAAATTATCTCTATATGCAGATGATATGCTAGTATACTTAGAAAACCCTAAAGACTCAGGAAGAAAACTACTGGACATAGTTGACCATTTCAGCAAAGTGGCAGGATACAAGATCAACATACAAAAAAAAAATAAATAAATAAAATAAACTGGATTTCTTTACAGTGACAGAGAGAATACAGAGCTGGAGCTAAGAAAAACAATATCCTTCACAATAGCTAATCACAAGATTAAACACTTGAGAGTAAATCTAACGAGAAGCACAAACAATCTATTCAAAGAAAATTACAAAACATTACTATAAGAAACATAAAGAGACCTGGAGAGGGAGGCAAATGATTTTAAAAGTAGTCACCAAGTCAATCACCTTATTCAGGGTCTCTCTCTCCTTTGCTAACCATCTGCTTTTCTGAACATTATGCTTTTCTCCAAGGACTGGTCCCTCCTGATAACATGTCCAAAGTATGTGAAATGTAGTCTTCCAACTTTTGCTTCTAAGGAGCACCTGGGTTGCACTTCCTAAACTTGTTTGTTCTTTTGACAGCCCATTATGTATGCAGTATTCTTCTCTAACACCCCTATTCAAAGGCATCAATTGTTTGGTCTTCCTTATTCATGGTTCAACTTTCACATCCATAATAAGCAATTGAAAGCATAACAATTTCAGTCAGATGCACCTTAGTCTTTACTCAGAGAGATTTACTTGAAGGAAATAATTCACACTGTTTTGAAGACTGGCAAATCCAAAAACTATGAATATGGTCTTAGGTTGGAAATTTATCTTGATTTATGTGGCTAATGAACCTAAACACTATAATTTAAATAGGCTTACTATTCACAGGTCTGAATGCCCTCAAATCTTCAACTATAAGTCTGATAACAGACTGTTGTCTCATGTCTGAAACACCAGACATCACCAGGTGATGACAAATTGGGTGCAGGATTAAGAGAAGCTGAACTTTACTAGAACATCCACATATGTTGAATGCACACTACATCTCTAAGGAAACTCCTCTTTCAATCGATAAGAGATCACATCATTGATAGGAATTACAACATATTTACTGTACCAAACTACTGAGAAATGTCAAAGTGACATAAAACCTTTGTATATTTCCTGTTTAGAAAAATTCTTCTATTTTCTCTAAAATTATATAGTTTATTTAAGAAAAAGAAAAAATGTCCACAAGGAAACATTTTATTATTTACAGCTACATATTTATCAAACAGATCATAGGAAAGACAAGAAGAAAGTTACAGATAACAAGACTGGATGGAGAAAATACTGTTAACATTGGTTTTTTTCCCTTAGTTATTTGTGGTTTCCACTCTATAAGCTGTTTTTAGCTTGCTTTGGTACTATAGAAATTTTTCAAATTTTTCAGATAATAAATATCATTATAAATTATCTCCAATACTTGTGGATAATTTCTATTCATAACTGTAGCAAAATTTTAACCAGTCAATTATTTTTAATGTTTAAGATGTTTCTGTTGTTAATACTATGCACACATACAAATAGAAACTCCTCAGAAGACAATTAAGTTTAAAAAATTATTTAGAAATTTTGTAGTAAAGTATGGCTGTTAGCCCAAATATATGTCTAGTCTTTATAGAGCATTAGTACTATTACCTGGTAGAAGAATTCTAATTAGAAATACTATACTGTCATAGAAGTTTTAATTGTTTTCTTTTGTAATAACCATGAATTCATATGGTAGCAGTCACTGCAACTCTTAAACATGCTACAACGACTGTATCTGTAGCTAATAATCACTCACATATTGAGTGTTAATTTAATATTTCCCTGAGATTGTGATGTCCAAGCCAAGGCTATATTAATAATATCTAACAAGTTCCTACCAAGTATTTGTCAACTTAAGGGGCCCGAGTATGACCTGGAGGAACTATGACATTCAAATAGTTTTAGATATCTGATTTTTCCAAAGTAGAATTCTAGACTGGATTTTTTTTCCCAAGATCTTCTTGATTCACAGAAACTTAAAAAAATTTCAGTTAGAAATTATTACCTAATAGAATTATTCTAGCTACAAATACTATATGCTAATAGAAGGTTGAATTTATTTTTTTATTGAGCCACTGAATTGTTTTATAGCCATATTAATCCATCTTAAAAAATCTGTAGATGAATTATCAATGTAATGAGCTGAAATTTATTTGTATATTTTAAATATTATTATTGCACAAAGTTTTGAAAATGATTCATGCCATTATTATAGTTCAAGTTCCTTCTCCCATCCTTAAATATAGGTATGGTTTCTCTTTCTTTTACAAAGCAATGCCATCACAGGAATTCTTGGTTGAAATGTCCCAAATCCATAACAAATACTACTGAAACATCAGAAAATGCTTTTCTTAGTAGGTTTTTATCATTTTCTAGATTCTACAATCAGAAAAAGTCCTCTTTGTATCTATGATATACCAATAATTAAAGCTGAACAAATTATTAGATCATTTTTTAAGATGTAGTGTACTTTATTTAGTTATTTAAAAATTAAAATGAATAGGGGATAGATATATGTGGAAACATTCCCTCTTGTGAACAGAGTTGAAGTCAAGTAGCCTTCTCAGGGGTAAGAAAACATCTAAGAGTGTGTAGCAAGAATTTGCAATCCTTCTAAGATATGACCTGTTATTTTCTACTGAGTCTTGGCCAAAATATTTTGGACAGCCTATCTAGTATGGGACTCATTTTTAATTTTCCAGCAGCAAATTTCTTTTTAGATTTCAATAATCCAAAGCTTAGGTCTAATCACAAAGATATCTCCAAAAGTGGAATTGCAAGTATTAGAGAAGCTACTTACAAGACAGGTAGAAGAGAGTACAGATTTTGCCTTTGTCTTACTCTTGGGCTGTGTTTTTCCTAGAGCAGATTTCAAGAGTTCTCACATACCTAGACATGAGTGAAAACCTTTTTTCTCTCCAGAATTCTCCAGAGGGCTGCTCTGACTTCCTTGTTCCGTAAACTATAGATGATGGGGTTAAAAGTGGATGTTACAAGTGTATAAAAAAGAGCTAAGAGTTTGTCCATTCCTGGTGAATGGTTTGCTTTGGGTCTTAGGTAGGTGATGGATCCTGAACCAAAGAACAGTGTTACTACCAGTAGGTGGGAAGAACAAGTGGAGAGAGCTTTATGGCGGCCTTCAGGTGAGGGCATGACCAGCACTGCAGCTAGAATTCTGCCATAGGAGGCAATAATCAGTACAAATGGACTGGAAATGCAAAGGGTTCCTACAACAAAGACTGCAACCTCAATGTGGGCGGTGTCACCACAAGCAAGTGCCAGAATGGGTGGGAGATCACAGAAGAAGTGGTCTATCTCACAGGGGCCACAGAAGTCCAATGAGAAAACATAGTTTGTCTGGACAAGACCAACCAGGCATCCCACCCCCCAAGATATCATTGCCAAATTGGCACACATCTCATGACTCATTCGTGTTGCATAGTGGAGTGGGGAGCATATGGCCAGATAGCGGTCAAAAGCCATGGCAGCCAAAAGGCAACATTCACTGATACCAAATAATAGAAAGAAAAACATCTGTGTGGCACAACCCACCCGAGAGATCCCTCTGGCCTCACTTACAAGGCTCTGCAGCATCTTGGGTATGACAGAGCAAGTGTAGCCAATCTCCAGGAAAGACAAGTTGGCCAGGAAGAAGTACATGGGAGTGTGCAGCACTGGGTTGGTACAGATGGTGAGGGCTATGAGAGCATTTCCTGTCAGAGATGCTAAGAACATGAGTAGGATGAGGGTAAACAGGAGGAAACATTGTTCAGTGACCTCAGAGAATTTGGCAAATGCAAAATGTTTGACAGATATGCCATTTTCCTGCCACAAGGAACAATTGAGGTTCATGATCTGAAAAGAAGAAAGCAAAATTGTCAGAAGGACTACTGCACATGAGAGAGAGAAATTTATATGACTTTTAAAAACTATTATTTTATTTTTACCTTTTTTCCTTATAAGTTTTTTTTTAATTTGTATATATATTTCACAGATTCCTTCATTCACATGGTGTTTCACATGATCAATTGTCTTATAAAATTAATCTATGCCTATAATTATCTTTTTCAGATCCCACTAGCTCTTTCCTAATTCCTTTCATCCTTTCTCCTGCCTAACAAACTCAGACCTTGAAACTTCACTCCATCCCCTCACCATCAGCCTACCTGCTCCCTACCCTTTCCTCTTTGGACATTTATACACATCTTACTAGTTATCCTTTTTTTATAATAATGATTTTCTACAATCTTTGGCCTTATAAGACTAAGTTTACTCAGCATAGTTTTCTTTGTCCACAAGTTTTCTGTATTCTAAAATTAAAAATTCAAACATTCTAAAATTGTACTCATTCTCCAAGTTCAAAAACGAGTCTCTCCTATGTTCACTATCCTAGCAAAAAGGTTAAACATTGACTTAGTTACCAAACATAAAACAAACAAACAAAAACAAAATCTCACAACAAAACCAAGGCAATTCTGTCTTCACGCTGTTTCAGCAGTTGTGAAATACAATGGTACAATTAAGGAGCTTTGGTGGCTTAGTGGCAAGAAGCTGTGCTGCGATCCCAAAGGTACACAGTTCTAATCTACCAGGTGCTCTGGGGGAGAAGGATGGACAATCTGCTCCTGTGTGTTTTACTGCCTCTGAAAATTCACTGAAAGGTCAACTATGATTCAGTTCTGACTCAGTTTTCATATATGTCATCTTTCCATGATGATATTGATTTTATTTCTTCATTCACTAATCCAGCACATTTTTTATCAGGTAATGTCTATTTGACAGTTAACTATTTCAGTCCTGGAATTCAGAAATGAACCAAAAGATATGTATTTCCATATGGAAATTATATTCTAGTTGAGGAAAGTAAAAATTAAATCATAACTTTAATAAGTACAACATATAAAATTCAAACCAGGTATGTGCTGAAAGTGATGAATTTAGTTTAATTGGTTTAAGAAGGCTCATAAGGATGAGACAGACTCATGAGCTGAGCTCTGAATGACAATGAAGGGCAGCTATGGACTATGTTATTGTTTTACTTTCATTATGTGATTGTGTTATATAACGGTATTATAATAATTCTTATCTATACTGTACTTCTGAGACAAATACAGCAGTATAACTAATTTATTTATCCTCAATTATTCTCACGTGCAATCTTTTCTCTCTTAGAGTGCATTTTACAAATTAAAATTTGGTTGCAAGTTAAAAGTCAAATTTATAAATTGATCCTTTAAAAAATAATCTGTAAAGTGTAACATAGAATTGAAAATAATAACAAATTCCTGAAACACTACTACATGGATGAGTCTAGAAAACATCATAAAGAGTGAAATAAGTCTATTATGAAAGGACAAATCCTACAAAAGACCACTATTATTAAAAACAAATAAACCCCCCCCCAAAATCTAGAGAGAAGTTTAGATAGAGAAAGGCTCAATCTCAGGAGAAAGTAAGAAATGAATGAAGACAATGAGCACCACTTTATTGGAACAAGTGATGGGAAAGACAATATGAAACAAATAGATTATCAGACATTGTGTGTATATAAGTAACAGTGTGGAACAGGATATGTATCATTGATGACTGAGGGAAAAGACCAAGGAAAGGTTCAAACACAGATAAACAAAATCATGGAGGATTGACAGATGGAAGAAGAGGAAGAGGGAACAACATTGGTGGATAGTGTGAAGGGGAAAGCAAGTACAGAGAGAATGTGATGAGATGTTGTAATAGATAGAATTGATCAACTTAAATTATTATTATAAAACAAAATGTATATGAATGATTGAAAGAATTATCAATAAAAATAATCTTTGGATCTGGTAAAAAATTATGGATCATACTCACTGCTTATGAATCACACTGAATCATAGCTAAACTTCTAGTGGTTTCTAGAGATACAGAATTGCCCACATATCTCCCACTAAGAAGCTGATGAATTTGAAACACGTGGTTTTGAGTTAGCAGAGCAACTTCCTATCCACTAGGCCAGCAGAGTCCTCCAACAATCATGAATAAAAGTTTCTAGTTCACCTTTTACTTAAGTGAGTCTTACATTACAATTGTATAAAATATGTACATCTTTTAAGTATATTATTTGCTCATGTTCTCTTTTCTAACTCAATAGTTTAACCTTTCTCAAATATCTCAAATATACCAAAACTTGTGAAAGTTAAAAACTATGTAAAGAGAAAATTTTTCAGAGAAGGGAACATAAGTATTTTCTCTAATGCAGATCAGTAAGTGTCAAAGGTAGAAAACGTATGAGATTTACAAAAAACAAAACCTGTATTGTTCCAGCTCTCATAAATTTCACTATTCTATAGGTGGGAATATTGTCATTTGCATTGTTCTCTTTGAAATGTTATAAACCAGAAATATAAACTGTGTTTGCTCAGAATAATGAGAATATTTGATTTCTAAAATTCCAGACTCTGTCCATTAGATCAAATTATCATACAGCGTTGGCAAAAACCAACATTGTCGACTCCTTGGACAAATCATGAATCAAAATCTTTCAACATTTTCATGCATACTTTCTTTAACATGCATACAAACTTTGAAATTATAAATTATTAAAAGTTTTAGTTTACCCTACAAAAACAATATTTTATAATGTCATCTATGTAATTTGCTCTTTCAATCATGGTGACGTTGGAACTAATAGCTGAACCTCCAGTGGGTTTCTGAGGCGATAAGCAGCACAGAAGAAGAATGCTCATCTTTCCTCTAGGAAGGTGCTGCGGAGTTAGGCCTTTGCATTAGCAGCACAAATCCCTATGGATTAAGCCACTTTGTTGTCATTGTTGTGTTCTGTTGAGTCATAGTGACCCTATTACAATAACTCTTAACTCTGTTCTATCTTGAGCCAACCTCATTGTTTCTGACACACCTACCCCCATTACTCTGAGTCACTGAGTCAACCCATCTCATCTAGGGTCTTCCACTCTTGTGCTGTCCCTCCACCCTTCCAAGCATGATATCCCACTCCAAGGGCTGATCCCTCCTTGCAAGATGCCCAAAGTATGTCAGACCAAGCTTTTAAATCCTTGCCTCCAGGAGAGCCTGGTTTTACCCTTTCTAGGACAAATCTGATTGTTATCCTAGCTGGCTATGGTATATTCAATACTCATCTCCAGCACCACAATTCAAAGGCATCAATTCTTCTATCATCCTTAGTCACTGTCCAGCTCTCTGATGCATAGCATAGCAAGTAATTGCAAGACAAGGGCCTGAATCAGGTACACCTTATTCTTTAGACTGACATCATTGCTTTTCAGTACTCTGGAGAGATCCCTGACAGCCGATTTTCCCAATGTAATTAATCTTTTGATTTTCTGACTGCTGGTACCAAGAATGTTGATTGTGGAGCCAAGCAAACTGAAGTTACTAACAATCTCAATCTCTTCACCATCTATCATAATGCTGCCAATTGGTCCAGTAGTATGAATCTTTGTTTTCTTGATTTTGAGCTTTAACTCATGTTAAAGACTATCATCCTTGACCTACTGCAGCAGATGCCTCAGGTTCTTTTCAGTTTTGGCAAGTAAGTTTTGTGTCATCTGCATCACATAGGTTGTTGATGAGTCTTCCTCCAATCCTGATGTCACATTCCTCCTCATAGAGCTTTGCCTCCTGGATGATTTGTTCCACATGTAGATTGAAAAGGTATGGAGATAGGATGTAGGATCCCTTGCCTACAACTTTCTTGATTTTGAATCTTCCAGTGCTTCCTTTTTCTATTCTTATGAATGCCTCCTGGTCAAGTATAGGCTTCGCATAAAAACATTCACCTGTTCTGACATTCTCATTCTTCTCAGAGTTAATCAGAGTTTACTATGGTCCAAAAAATTACTTTAATTGTCAATTAAACATTGATTCCTCCAGATTCTCTTCTTTCAGCTAAGATCCATCTAACATTGGATATAATACCCCTAGTTGCACAGCCTCTTCTAAATCCAGCCTGTACATTCAGCATTTCTCTGTTTATATACTCTTCTAGTCATTTTAAAATAATTTTTGCCAGGATCTTACTTACATGTGCTATTAATGATATTGTTGGTTATTTCCACTGTTGGGTCACTAGAGACCTCATATATGCATTTTGTGCTGTTAAGCTACTTGTATTTATTCTCTGTCAAGTGGAAGCTAAATATAAAATACCATTTTATGATGAACCTTATAATTTCCGACACATTGAAGATTCTGTTACAATGTTTTCACATTTACGTTAAATCACATAGAATAATTTTCTGACATTGTAGTTTATTTTTTTATTTCTTTTTCCATGTAGCAACACAATTTCTTTAAAGCAGACATGCCAAAGAGTGTGGATTAGTAATGGTTTTGTTTTTATTATTATCCAAAATATCCTTATTTAATATCAGTTTATTCTGTTGCATAAAAAGCTCAAGACATAATTAGATTGTCACTCAATTGCTCAGTTAATTTACAAATACATACCTTACTTTATATCTCTTCCTGCTTTTGGGAGAAGCTACAACTCCCTTAGAATCGCTGACAGTGGGTGGAGAGAAGGAGAGGTAGCAAAAGAAAGAAGGAAATAGCCAACCCTCTTCCAACTAATGTCATCTTGAACATTTTTGACCTATTTAAACATAGGAGAAAAAATAAAGCTGTTTATACAAAAGACAAAGCTCAGGGCATGTTGGAAATTGAGAGCAAGTTATTGGTGAGTGGTTGACTATATAAAGCCCAATACATGGTATTAATAATTTAATGTCTATTCTCATGAGAAGTACATTTTAAAACCTCACAATGTTCAGAAACCACAAACAAAAATAAGAGCACTGAAGATTTTGAATGCTTCCAAATTTAAAATGACAAAGAATAGTGGTCTGTCTTTCTCTGTATTCTATAAGAAAACATTGTTTTGTTTCCTGTCAGCCAAAGAAATATGTGTTGTAGTTTTAGATATTGCATATTAAATACTAAAACAATGTCAAGAAACAATGTTGTTCTCTTTCTCAAAGAAGAGGTGAAAGAAATGAAAATAAAGATCAGAACTGATAGTTGCTTTGAATGCTGTTGTTAAGTGACTTTGAGTTGACTGCTTTTTTTTTTTATTTCACTGGCTAATTTCATACTCAAAATCATTATCATACATACTTGTTTATTTCTTAAAACATAAACTATGTCACATACCTTTAATTAACATTCAAAGGGAAAAGTGTTGATATTTCTTTTTCCCAAGGAGGTATCCCCTGATTTTCTCTGCATTCTCCCCTTATAATTTCCCAATATTCAAATAAATCTAACCCATCCTCACTTCTAAGGTTGTACACTAAGAACTCTGTTGTTTTCTGGGACTTTATCTGATGACAGGAAGATTATGTGTCCCATGAGGGAGCACCATGTCCCTCTTTGCAATTCTCTCAGCTCCAAAGGGAAAAAAACCCAACAGGCCAACATCACCTCTTTATGTAGGCTGAAGTGATTATGTTTTGATATATTGAGCCTTCCTTTTTTTTTTAATAATGAAACAAAATTAGCAATGGCAAGGGTGATGTTAGACTTCAATTATCCTTTTTGTGAATTCTTGTCTTGCTCCTGGTACCCCTCTGGAGGTGTCTACATTCTACTCAATGAAAATGTCAGTAAGCAGTTTGACTTCCTCTCGTGAATTGTCATGGGCAGGGCTAGCCCTAACCACTTACAGGTTATTGTTAAAATTTAAGAAATTAAAAAGCAAAATTGAAAAGATACATTAATAGTTAAATATAATGAAAGATATATATTAGGAAACTATCTTCCAAGACTATGTGCATAATATTTTTGTTAGGTGCCATTGACAGCTCACTGCAATTCCATGAACAACAGATCTGAACTCTGTTCTATCCTGTGCCACCCTCATACTTTCTGACATAATAAACCCCACTGCTGCAGTGAGTCAATAAATCTAGTTGAGGTCTTCCTCTCTTTCTCCTAACCTTCCAAGAATTTTGTTTCTTTCCAAGAATTAACCTCTCCTAACAATGTGTCTAAGGTATGTGAGACAAAGCTTTGTCCTCTTTGCTTCCAAGGAGTATTGTGGCTGCACAGTATTCTCTAAGATGTATCTGTTTGTTCTTTAGGCAGTCTATGGGCTATTCAGAGCTCTTCTGCAAAACCACAGTTCTCCCTTCATTTTTATTCCTTATTCAGCTTTCAGCTATTGTTGTGTGCCGTTGAGTTAGAACTAACCCATAGCTGACCCTCCAGTGGTAAAAAATCTTACAGAAGGAGATTATTCATCCTTCTCCCACAGGGTATCTAGTTGATTTTGATCACATGCCTTTGGAATTGCAGTGCATTGAACACTAATGATCAAAGACCAAATGAGTCATAAGATGACTTCAAAGATATTACCATAAAAAGAGCAAAAGGTTATTACAAAGTTGTAGGAGGAAGAAAAGGTCAAAATGGATGTCAAAAGAGATTCTGAAATTTACCCTAGAGTAATGAGAAGTCAAAACAAAGGGAATAAATGCCAAAGTAAAAGAATTGAACAGAAGATTTCAAAGAGCAGCTCGAGAAAACAAAACAAAATAATATAACAACATAGTTTGAGTTGGAGAATAAAAAGGAATTAATTCACTCAGATTTATAAAGTAGAAATAATTAGAAAAATAAAGCCAAGACATGAATTGCAATACTGACAGATTCTATGGGAAAAATCTTGAATGATCCAGGAAGCATCAAAAGCAGATGGAAAAAATACAGCGACCGTACCAAAAAGAATTGGTTAACACTGAAAAATTTAAGAAAATATCATAGGAACAAGAGACAATGGTAATGAAGTAAGAAGCCCAAACTGCATTGAAGGCACTGGCATAAAAAAAAAAAAGGTCTCAGGAATCTGTGTTATACCAATTGTTATGTTTCAACTAACAGATGCAGCCCTGAACATGCTTACCAATCTGTGCCAGGAAACTTGGAGGACAGATACTTGGCCAACTGACTGGAAGAAGGCATAATGGTTCCCATTCCCCAGAATGGTGATCCAAAAGAATATGGAAAGTATCAAATAATATCATTAATAACATATATAAGCAAAGTATTGCTGAAGATCATCCAAAATGGGCTAGAACATTGATTGAGGACTACCAGATGCTCAATTTTGATTTAGAAGAGGCCAAGACAACAGAGATATCATTGCTGATGCCAGTTGGATCGTGACTGAAAGCAGAGCATGCCAGAATGTCTGTTTGTGTTTTATTGACAATGCAAAGCATTTGACTATGTGTATCATAACTAAAGCTAATTTAGAGAAAAAGGAGATCCCAGAAGAACTGTTATTTGATTGACATTTTGTACTTCATATTCTGTGATTTTTATTGGATATTTTTCAGGTGTTTCTTCTCTCTGAGTCCTACAACATCAACACATGAAGGCCCAGAAATGTTTAGTCTATATACATCATTGAAGTCAACCTTATTTTGAAAAGGCAACATTTTAGTTGTCGTTTGAGTGCTTTTCACTCTGAGGAAGAAGTTCTGGTAGTGCTGTGACTATGTCCTTCAAAAGTTATGAAAAACCCTACTCTACTGTCTACTCATGGTCAAAGATGAATCAGTCTGCATCTGTAAAAGATTTACAACCATAGCAATAAATGGCAACATTTATTTCCAGATAATATGTGTACTGTTTTAATCCTATAATACTCAATTTTATATATTGTCTATTAATCCAATTTTTGAGAAATGAACTTTATTAACAGTCTTGGACAGCATTTTTCTTTCCCTCTTCCTGAATCATAGAACTATGTCATTATTTATAACATATTATTATGATTATATAAAATTTTTTATAGTTAATATTGTGTCATATATTATGCAGTTTTTTTCTAATGGATAATTTGGTCCAGGGAACTTGTTTTTTTTTCTTTTCCCCTATATTTATTTGAAACTCTTAGTAGTTGAATTTAGAAAATTCTGGATTGATCTTGCACATTTGGATTTTTCTGCCCCCTTCCATTTCTCCTCTTTCTTAGTTACTATCTTATTCTTAATTTTTTGAAATTTAAAGTTTTTGAGTTTGTTGGGATTTTTAAATTTTTTTGGGGGGGCAGGGATTTTTTTAGTTGGTTTTTTTTTTTAAATGTTTCTTTCCCAGAAACTATTTTCCATGTTCTTCTTTTCCTTGGGGTATTTTGCAGTCAAATGCTCTACCTCTTCTTTCATTATTTTGGATCCTCTTTCTCATAAGTTTCTTTAACTGTGACAATCCTTGAATGTTTACTTATGATTAAAAGTGAAACAATAAAATGATATTGTAATGTCATATCGAATTTCTCCATCAGCTTTCCATGTTCATATATTTTACTTCATGTTTACAAATCCAGTATCAATGAAATCATCTGTATTTTTTACTTAGGATTTTTTCTTCCATTTTTGTTTCCTGTTTTTCTTATTTTTATAAAGTAATTTGTATGAAGATGACAAATCACTTGTGTACAGAGGTATACTATTTTAAAATAAAAATCCTGTCTATCATATTTAAGGGCCCTGACTCAGTAATTTTCCTTTTTTCAAGTTGCTTTCCATTAAAGATAGATTCTCTACATTTAACTCTCTCTTATTTATTTGTCTTCATTTACCTATTTGACAAAGAATAATTTTGGATATCTATTTTATAAATACATGTCTAAACTTGATATTTTTAATTGTTTCTGATTTTCCACATGGTCTTTCAGGATTTGATAAAGCTTTCAACTTTCAATTGTACATTAACCTGACAATTTTAGGGCTAACAGTACAACTTCTTGACCACATCACCAGAGCCACCTAGCAATTTTTATTATATGTGGATATAAAAAGAGCAAGGGCCATGTGGGGATGGCTATATCTGACTTTTACCACCTTTATAGAGGGTAACTGTCCCTGTAAATATCATCAATAATACAAAACCAATTCCCACGACATCAGACATGTTTTTCCATGCTCCCCTATCTCTTTCTACTCATATTTTGTAGAATACAGTAACATTATCCCATAGCTTTTTCCACACACGAGTGGTCTAGTGGTAAAAAGCTACACTGCAATCTCAAGGGAACACGGTTTGAATCCCAACTGCTCTGTGGGAAAAGGATGGATATCCTTTTGCCATGTGGTTAACTGTCTCTGAAAACTTGCTAGAGAGTCAGCTATGAGTTGGTTCTGACTTAATGGCATACACCAACAAAAACAATAGTCTTTTTAAGAGCAGATTTACACTCATATCTTTCTCTATAGGAGCAGCTAATGGGTTTGAACTACCAACCTTTGAACCAGTAACCTTAATGTTTAATATGTTGTTATTGAGTACCATGAGCTAGAACTGACCCATAGCTGACCCTCACATGGGTTTCAGAGACAGTTAATCACACAAGAGGAGATTACCCATCCTTCTTCTGCAGAGCAGCTGATGGCCTCAAACCATGTGCCTTCAGGATAGCAATGCAGCTTCTTGCCACTAGGCCACCAGGCTCAGCTGCAATCCCAAAGGCACATAATTTGAATCCACCAGATGCTCCATGGGAGAAGGAGGGGCAATCTCCTCCAGAGCAATTAATTGCCTCTGAAGATCTGCTGGGAGATCAGCCATGGGCCAGTTCTGACTTGACAGTACATCTGCAACAACAATATAGATTTTATTTTATTATTTAAAGTATGATAAACACATTTGTCCATCAGTTTGAATATTGCAGTGGTCTCTGAGTTGTTGTCTTGGTGAATATTATGCTACAGATATTTCAAACACTAGCAGAGTCACCCACGGTAAGCAACCAACACCCAAGGTAGCAGCTGTCAAGAATTCAAAAGACATGTTGTGTTGGTAAATTTGGAATTCTGTGAAGTGCTAATGAGAAAAGATGTCATTTAAAGAATTAGGTGCCTTGAATAAAACTATAATATATTAGGTTGCTTCATAAAGTGGGATAACAAGTAAATAGCTCTTAAAAAGTAAAAAAAAAAAAGAAACTAAAATCTCAATTCAAAGGTATTAACCAAAGAATAATTGACATATTTGCATTTTGATGCTGATAAAAATAATTCAATATATACTTTTTATATTTGATACTCTATTGAATATACACAGTATAGTCAACATATATGCAACACTCATTTGAATATAGACTATAAATTCCATATGTTGTTGTTGTTGTTATGTGCCGTTGAGTCGCTTGCGACTCATAGCGACCCTATGTACAACATCCCTAAACTCTGTTCTGTCCTGTGCCAATCGCACCATCTCCGATACACCCATCCTGATTACCCCAGTCACTGAATCAATCCACCTCATAGGGGGTCTTCACCTTCTGTGCTGTCCCTCCACCCTACATAGGGTTTTCGGAGGCCTGCTATTTCAGAAGTGGATGGCAAATCCTTCTTCCTAGTCTATCTTAATCTGAATGATTTAGATAATAGGTTATTGAATATAGAGTATCAAATATGGACTGGCATATATTCAATATAGTGTACTGAATGTAGACTAGGACTGGGAAACTTCATATTACATATAGGGTCACATTATCAGGTGGTGCCAGTCCTTGGAAAAAGACATCATGACAGTACAAGTAGAAGATAAATGAAAAGAAGAGAAGCTTCAAGGAGATGGATCTATACAATGACTGCAAAAATAGGTTTGAGCATGGGGCAGGATAAGAAAAGGTTTTGATCTATTTTTTCAGAGTTGTTATGTGTGTAGTCAGTTAAATGACTTTGAATAGCCACAATGACACACACTGCAAATATACAATATGTATATGTCAACAACTCAGCTCAACTCACTGCTGTTGAATTGGGAAAAATTCATAACTGACTCACAGTCTACCCACTAGTGTGTTTCTGAGAGTAAAAAAGCACATGTATCGAGATTGTTCATTGTTTTTCAGAACATCTGGTGAATTTTAACAGCTAGAGATTCTCACTCAGCCTTTGGGTTACTAGTGCTACTACCTATAGTACCAGAGCTCCTCATTCATACAAACACACACACACAAATCACATACAAATGTGCATACACACACAAATATATATGCATAAATAATTTATATATATACAAATTTAGTGGAGCTTCAGTTTAGGACAGATTTGAAAGCAGGAGTGCCATCCATTTCCTAAACAACATGTCTCTAGAAAATCTATGGACTTTGAGAAATTATTATAGTTATAGAAAGGCTTCAGGTCTTTTGTTCATAGGGTTGCTGAGTCATGCACCACTTGATGGCAATCAACAACAGATTCTATTTTAAGAATAAAATATATTTAATTCTGTTTTATAAATATGAGAAAAAAAATTTAACTGATCTTTCTGAGAATCAGACCATTTCCAATACCACTTTCTATCAGAATGTGTATTACCCTTCAATTATTTTTATAGTATCTAAATCCAACAGATGTAGGCATGGGCATACTCCCTAGTCTGTGCTGAGAAATTTGGAAGACAGCTACCTAGCCAACCTACTTGAAAAGATCTATATTTGTTCCCATATCCCAAAAAGATATTCCAACACAACATATAAATTAATGAAAAATATCAATACTATTAGATGCAAATGAAATATTGCTGAAGATTATAAAAAACAGCTACAATGATACATTAACGGAGAATTTTCTGAAATTCAAATTGAATTCAGGAGAGGATGTGGCATCAGGATATCATTGCTGATGTCATATGGATATTTACTGAAAGCTGAGAATAACAGAAGGATGTCTATTTGTATTTTATTGACTATACAAAGACATTTGATTGTGTGAATTATAGTAAATTATGGCTAACATTTAGTAATGAAAATCCTGTAACACTTAATTGTACTCAAGTGAAACCTACACAATATCAAGAAGCTATTGTCTGAACAGAGCAAGGAAATCATTGCAAGATTTAAAATCAAGAAAAGTGTGCATCAAGGCTTTATCTTTTTCCTATCCTTATTCAATTTGTATGTAAAACCGATTATTAGGAAAGCTGAATTTTATGAAGAAGAATCTAATATCAACACAACCACAACCTTGCTTGCTCAAAGTGAGGAGGGCCTGAGGTGCTTGCAGCATATAATCAAGTATACAGCCTTCAATATGGACAACATCTCAACATTAAGAAAACAGAAATTCTCACCACTGTGTTGAGAGACAGCAACATGATGAAGAGAAAGCTGACTGAAGTTAAAGATTTTATCTTACTTAGATTCACATCCTGGATCTAGCTAGTAATTACTGGATTTAGCTAACAATCAGCTGTGGGCTGGAAGCCTTTTGTTTAAGTCAATCAGGACCTGGTAGGTGGGCATTTGTATTTAAAACTCAGTTGGGTCTTGACTAGGTCTCCAGTTTGGAGGATCATGTGTGAAGCAGTTGGGTTCTGGAGGTTAGTTTCTCTCATTTTAGCTGAAAGTTGGGTGTAAATTCTATGGTCTTTTTAAAAAATTTTGTTCACAATTGTATGTGAGCTGATCGCTTGCCTGGATTGACTGGATTTAGCTAAGAATCAGCTGTAGCTGGAAGTCTCTTGTTTAAATTAATCAAGAACCGGTGGGCAGGTCTTTATATCTGGAAGTTGGGTGGCTCCTGATTATGTTTCTAGTTTGGAAGTTCATGTGTGAAGCAGTTGGATTTTGGAGGGTAGGTTTTCTTGTTTTAATTGAAAGTTTGTGTAAACTATTTGGTCATTTTTTCTGTTTTGGGAAGAACATTCTTCTAAGTGTCAGCTTGCTGTACTGAGATAACTTGGGGTTGCTGTGATGCTGACTACTGTGCCACCAGTGTGTCAAATGCCATAATGGTCACCCATGGTGGAGCTCACAGATTAAGATAGGCGTGGAAGTAGGATTGGCATCCACCTCCTACACATGCCTTTAGAAACTCTATGAACATAAGAGAAACAACGATAGTTATAGAATATGGTTCAGATCTTTTGTTCATAGGGTTGCTATGAGTAGTACTTGACTCAACATTACTTAACAACAACAACAACACAACAGATCTACATTCAACATCCTTTCTACCAGCACTCAAGAAATATCAAAAGTTATGTTGCATTGGAGAAATACACTGTCAAGAACCTCTACAAGGTTCTGAGGAGCGGAAATATCAGTTTAAAGACTAAAGTGTACCTGATTCAAGTCATGATCTTTTAAATTACATGCTAAACATCTGAAAGTTATTGTTGTTGTTGTTATGTGCC
>NW_006399934.1:5005733-5008105 GCF_000299155.1 Elephantulus edwardii
CTTCCTCTTCTGTCTTTGTAATGACCGTTTGCACTCTTCCTTGATGATACCTTTGACATCCTCCCACAACTCATCTGGTGTTCGCTCATTAGTGTTCAAGGCCTCAAACCTGTTCCTGAGATGATTCTGAAATTCAGGTAGAATGAAATCAAAGTCATATTTTGGTTTCTGTGGATTTGATTCAATTTTCCTCAGTTTCAGCTTGAATTTGCATATGAGTAGTTGGTGGTCTCTTCCACAGTCAGCTCCTGGCCTAGTTTTCACAGCTGATATTGAGCTTCTCCAGCAATTTTTTTTCCCGCAGATGTAATAGATCTGTTTCCTATGCATACCATCAGGTGAAATCCACATGTATAACCTGCGTTTATGTTTCTTATAAATTTGCAATGAATAAGTCATTGATTGTACAAAATTCATTCTATCTCCAGCTTCATTTCTGTCACCAAGCCCATGTTTTCCAACTACTGATTCTTCTTCTCTGTTCCCAACTTTTGCGTTCCAGTCAATGTATCTTGATTGCATGTTCGATCGATCTGCAACTGTAAGAATTGGTAGAAATCATCTATTTCTTCTTTGGCTCTGGTTGTTGGTGCATATATCTGAATGATAGCCGTATTCACTGGACTTCCTTGTAAGCATATGGATTGTAAGAACCAGGTACCAGAAACTCAGTTTCTGGTAAAGTGCAGCTACCCCCACCCCACCTGCTTGAGTGGTTTCTAGCAAAGGAACAACCCCCACCTGTGGTAAATCACACCCTGATTAGTCAACTGCTATAAAGTGGAATTCTTCTTCTTTGTAAGGCACAAGGGATTTTTTCCGCATTCCTGTATCTGAAGTAATCGATAAGATTCAAATAGGTTTCCAAACTGTTTCCCCACCTATCAGGTTCAAGCAAGTCTCCAAACTGCCTCCCTGAGCTATAGCTAACCAATTGAAAGTAGACTAGGACCTAAACTACTATAGATAGCCAATTATGGCATGTATAGTTGGACAAAGAAGTAACAGAGGTATAAAAGGTAGAAGCTTGAACCAGCTCGGGGCTCTCGGGTGGATGCTGCTGTGTCAGCACGCAGGAGCCTGGGTTTGAACTCGAAATAAACTTTGTTAATTTGGCTAATTGGCTCGGTGATCTTTTTGGGGACTAACTCCGTTACATGGATATAATTCTATCACTCACACTGGTGTACTTCAAGATGGATCTAGAAATTACTTTTTTAACTATGAAGACAACCCCATTTTTCCTCATCTTTTCATCTCCGGAGTAATATAGCATATGATCATCTGACTCAAAATGCCCCATGCCAGTCCATCTCATCTCTCCAATGCCTAGTATGTGAATATTTCTAATTTTCCTACATTCATGGTTCTTACATTCCATGTTCCAATCACTAGTGTCTGCTTACAACTGTTCCTCTTCCTTTGTATTTCCATACTTGAAAGTTCTACCTAGGTTGCCCTTTCTGTTAGTCTACGTGTGTTCTGTTATACATAGGATTTTCAGAGGCCTGCCTTTTCAAAAGTGGATGGCCAGTCCTTCTTCCTAGTCTGTCTTAATCTGAATGTTAAGATTTAGAGGAGTACCTGACAGACAAGCAATTTGTGGAGCAGTGAAAGACAAATCCCTCATTGTGGAGTTAAGCATTAGTTACAGTGCTGACCCTGCCCTTTGCCCAGTGCCCTGACCCACGTATTTCCCAGCTCCACTCTCCACCAGGATACCCCTTCACTTCTACAAAATCCTTTCAGAAATTATTTTCCATTGTCCAACCCATGATCTGATATCTTATGTCTGAAACTTTTTTGGCTCCTGTGATTCCAAACACTTCAACTGATGACAATTTTTTATGCTGTGACCAGTGTCTTTTAAGTTGTACTGTCTCCAAGGGAAGGCGACCTGTCCTGTAGAACTCCTGTATGGATTGTATTTTCTTCTGATTGATTTTGGCTCTGCCTTGGGCCCTTTACCTGTAGGTGTTTCAGAAGCTTTTGCTGTGAGTCACTTCTCTATTGTCTGGGCCGATCTCTGACTGCCTGCGGCTTCCAGACTCTATGGTACACAACCCCAATAGGTTATATACAGTGCATCAGTTATTTCTAATAGCTCACTTCTACTACATACACTGTTAAAAAAATGTTTTTTAGACCTACAACTCCAATATACTACTTTCAATATAGAAACTATATGCATATATAATGCCATAAGTAATTCATATCTGATTTTGAGTTCAGAATGAAATTCAAGAAACTAGAAAAGCTTCAAAACATAGACATATAAAAGTTTTAGTATGTCATTTATGCACCTGAATTTTATACAATATTTGGAATGCACATTAGAAATTATTAAAGAAGTAATTTTCTTTTTTAACAAT
>NW_006399934.1:5008205-5010673 GCF_000299155.1 Elephantulus edwardii
TTTTGGATAATCTTCAGTAGAATCTTGCTTGCATGTGAAATCAATGACACTGTTCTGTAGTTTCCACACTCAGTTGGGTCACCTTTCTTTGGAATGAATCTGAAAGTTAGACAATAAAAATGACAGACGAAGATTGTTGTCCTTGATCAGTGGTATTGGATAAGAGAATTGAATATACTATGAACTTCCAGAAGAACAAACACATATATCTTGGAGGAAAATGCAGACAGAATGTTCTTTAGAAACAAGGATGATGAAACTTCATCTCATATATTGTGAGCATGCTGGTAGAAGGTGTCAATTCTTGGAAAAAACCCTTCATATTTTGTAAGGTGAAGGACCAGCAAAAGAGAAGATCCTTGAGAAGATGGATTGACATAGTGACTGTAACAATTGGCTTTATTATATCAGGGATGGTGAGAATGGCTCAAGATAGGGCAGAGTTAGGATCTATTGTTCAAAGAATTACAGTTCACCGTTGACTTGATGGTACTTAATAACTGGAAGAGATGCATATTTGTTCCTATTCCTAAGAAAGGTGATCCGATAGAATGTGGAAACTATCAAACAATATCATTAATATCACATGCATGTAAAAACCACTGAAGAGCATACAAAAATAGCTAGAACAGTACATAGATTGGGAAATGCCAGAATTTCAAGCAGGATTTAGAAGAGTCTGGGGCACCACAGATATCATTGCTAATGTCAGATAGACCCTGGCTGAAAGTAAAGAATACAAGAAAAATATACATTTGTGCTTTATTGACTATGCAAAGACATTTGAAAGTGTGGATCACTACAGATTGTAGCTAATATTGAAAATAATGGGAATTCCAGAAAGCTTAATCATGCTCATGTGAAGCTTTTGCCTAGAGCAAGAGAAAGTAGTGCAAACAGAACAAGGGAAAAATACATGGATTAAAATGAAGAAAATCATGCATCAGGGTTGTGTCCTCTCTCCATACCTATTCAATTTGTATGCTGAGAAAATCATTTGAGAAACTGAACTCTGTGAAGAAGAGTATGGATCAGGATCAGAGGGAGACTCAACATTCACCTGCATTATGCAGATGACACAACCTTGCTTGCTGAAAGTGGGGAGATCTTGAAGCACTTGTTGCAGAAAATAAAAAATGCATCCTTCAATGTGGATTACATCTCAATATCAAGAAAACAAAAATCATTACCACTGAACCCACAGGTAACATCATTATGTTATTGTTGTATAGCATAGAGTCAGAACCAACCTAGAGCTGACCCTCCAGCGGGTTTTCAAAGGCAATTAATCACATGGGAGGAGATAGCCCATCCTTCACCCACACCATGACAGATGGAGGAAAAATTGAAGTTGCCAATAATTCATTTTACTTGGATACACAATTAACATTCTTAGTACTAGCAGTGAGGCAATCGAGGGACATAGTCCACTGGAAAAGTATGTAGTCAGAGACCTCTCCAAATTATTAAATACCATAAAGGTCAGTTTGAGGACTAAGGTGTGTCTGACTCAGGCCATGGTCTTTCTGATCACCTGTTATCTGGTCACTTGTTATCTGATCACTTTTTAACAGCATCTGAGAGCTCTTAATAAGGATGGCAGAAGAAGAACTAATACCTTTATGCTGTAGTATTTGAGAAGAATACTGAATATCTCATGAACTGCCAAAAGAACAAACAATATGTGTTGAAGAAAGTGCAGCCAGAATGCTCCTTGGAGGCAAATTGATATAGCTTTGTTTCACATATTTTGGGCGTATTGCTAGGCAAGGGTCATCTTTCAAGGAGAGGTAGAGGGTCAGAGAAAGAGAATACCCTCAACTAGATGGATTGACACGGTGACTGCTGCAGTGGGCTCAAGTGTGTCAGGAAGTGTGAGGATAATACAGGATAAAACAGGCTTCTAATATATTGTTCATAAGGTCACTGTGTATTGAACTTGACTTGATGGCACTTAACAACAGTAACAACAAGAAATCCAACAAAGAACTTTCACTACTTTGAACAAAGGCTTTATCTTCTGTGAAAGCTTGTAGTATGAAACAAATGTTATTAACAGAATATGGTCAAAATGGGATTAAAACATTTCATAAGGAGTAAAATAAAAATTATTTGGGTTTTCAAATATTTGTAATTGGCAGATTTATTCACCAATGATGAAAGAATTGAGAAGTTCAACTATACAATGTAAATTCACACGGAGATTAGAAATGGCACTGCAACCCCAGAGGGTCATGATTAGACTCCATCAGATGCTCTGTGGAGAGGGATAAGCAATATCCTCTCATGTGATTAACATCCTCTGAAAACCACCAGGAAGTCAGCTATGAGTTGGTTCTGACTCTAAGGTTGTTGTTGTTGTTGTTGTTATTATTATGTGCTGTCAAGTTGTTTGCGACTCATAGCGACCCTATGTACAACAGCCCTAAACCCTGCTCTATCCGGTGCCAATCGCACTGCCTCTGACA
>NW_006399934.1:5016702-5019713 GCF_000299155.1 Elephantulus edwardii
TATAGATAGATATATTAACATATATGAACATAACACATTCACTACTAAAAATAAGTTAATTTTAAAAAGAAATTTTCTAATCAATTATCAATATAATAGGAAGTAGATTAATAACATTGAGAGGCTTTGCACATTCATATGCAAAACACTAGCACACACAATACTGAAGGTTGTTCTCATTCAGGAAATTTTAATTGTGCTTTCAATTGTGGGATAATTATAGCAAAACCAAATCTGCACATGTTCTTGTATGTGGGTATTTTTGAAATTATTTTTAAAAATTTATTGCCTTTCAGTAGAAAAGGAAGCATAAGCCTTTGAGATTTTTCTCTCTAGGGACCTGTGTTCCTTTCCAATACAGAGATAGGAAGTTATCTAGAAGAGCTCCAGAGACATGAGTTATAAATAAAATAAACACAATAAATCTGAAAATTTCAGTAAAGAGGTTACAGGAGAGAGTGGGTAGCAGATTACTTGTACTGTTTCTTCCATTGCCTGTTCTGGAATTTCTAAAAATCACCAAATCTTCTACAGCTTGGTTGATATTCTTCTTAGAAGGTAGTTTTCTCTCTTATAACCTGAAGGGAAAAAAAATAAAAGAACTATTGCTTCAAACTTGAATAAAGATATAACTGGTTCTCTTGCACTAAAGAGGGAAGCTGTTTATTATGTGCAACTCCATATTTACTATATTCAAAGTAATGGAAAATTGACTATCTTCTTCTATTTACTAACCTAAATCTCCTTATATATATATATATAAATTCACAGGAATATTAAAGAGAAATGAAGAGTTTCAGGGTAAGGTATGCTTGGAAAATGCTGGTTCTTCTTGGATACATAAATTCATGTGTCAAGTTATGGTTATAATGAAGATAGATTAATATGCTACATAATCAGACTGCCTGTCCATTGTCTTTCCTCAAGTAGAAACATAAGTCTCTGTGGTATGTCAAAGCCTTAAATGCTTCAATAACACAGTTGTTTCTCTCTTTACTATATGTAGTGTTATTGCTGTGTACCATCTAGTTGGAACCAACCTGTAGCTGATCCTCCAGTGGATTTTCAGAGGCAATTAATTGGAGGGAATTTATCTAACTAGTGAATATCAATACCAATACTTTTAGGTATGAATGCTTTTAGTTTATCATTAAAATACTTAGGTTAAACTATGTCACATTAATGTATTTTCTTTAATTTCTATAATTCTGAACACAGGATTGTTTCCACTTATAATGCAAAATAGTTTCTTCTTGGAAAATTTTATATTGTAATTAGTATATCAAATAAAATTGAGCCACAAATTCACTTTGAACAGACCATGTAATAATTGTCTAAGATCAGGTTTAATGGCTTGGGAATCTTAAAAGGAAATTTTTGTCTGATAATTTTAGACTAGAATATTTGGAGGAAAATTTGTGTTAGAGAGGCTTATCTATTTGTTTGCTTGGTTTTTTAAAAAGAATGTTGTAAAAAAAAAAGGATGTAGACTTGGATCTGGTAAGCACCTTTTCTATTCACCTGAGAATTCACCAAAATTGAGAGTGGAAGTATATAATTTTTCATAGCTATATTCTTTAGTCTCTGCAATTTAATAATTCAAACTATATTTTATGATTTAAGAAAAGTTAGTGGATTTTTTTGGGAGCAGTGAATTTTCATAGCATCTTAATAAAATAAACTTAAAATACATGGATCAGAACTGTCACAGTGTGAGAGTTTAGGCAAAGAAGTTAACTTCCTAATTAGAGATTCTTGGATTTATTCTAGACAGCAATACTTTTAAAGTCTTATGAGTCAAATAACAGCAGTTTTTCGTAATTCTCTTAATTATAACTTCAGTATCAATATGCTTCTTTAAAAGGTATTGGATATTAATTAGTTATTCCTATCTGCTTAAATATTTCCAGCTACTCTTGTCCTCTTTTCTACAACTCTGTATATCCTCTCTCATATTTTATTTGTTATTTCCTCAATTCATCTATGAAGAAGGCCCAGTGGCTTAATGATAAGGAACCAAACTCTTAACTCAAAGGCAAGTGGCTCAAATCTACCAACTCAATTGCTCTGTGGGAGAAAGATGGGTAATCACTTCCCTTGTTTACTGCTTCTGAAAACCCACTATTGGGTCAATTATGAGTCAGCTTGGCATTTACAGTATATAACAACAACAATTCATATATTATGATTGGAAAAGAAAAGAATTAGTAGTTGTGTTGTTGATGTTAAATGCTGTTGAGCCACCTGCAACACATGTTGTTGTTGTTATGTGCCGTTGAGTCACTTGCGACTTATAGCGACCCTATGTACAACAGCTCTAAACTCTGCTCTGTCCTGTGCCAATCTCATTGCCTCCGCCACACTCATCCTGATTGCCCCAGTCACCGAATCAATCCATCTCCCAGAGGGCCTTCCCGTCCTGCACCTGCCCTCCACCCTCCCAAGCATGATGTCCCTCTCCAAGGACTGGTTTCTCCTTACAACATGACCAAAGTATGTCAGATGAAGTCTCAGAACCCTTGCCTCCAAGGAGCAGCCTGGTTTAACCCTCTCCAGGATGAATCTGTTTGTTCTCTTAGCAGTGCATGGCACCTTCAACACTCTTCTCCAACACCAAAGCTCAAAAGTATCAATTCTCCTATCCTCCTTGGTCGTTGTCCAGCTCTCCGATGCATAACAAGTGATTGAAAAGACCATGGCCTGCACCAGATAGTGACCCTAAATGCAGCAGCTCTGAACCCTGTCCTGTCCTGAGCCAGTCTCACTAATTCTGATACACCGATCCACATTGCCCCAGTCACTGTATCAATCCATCTCATCCATAATCTACGTTATGTGGATGACACAACCCTGCTCGCTGAAACTGAAGAGGACCTGGAGCTCTTGCTGCAGAAGGTCAAGGACTGCAGTCTTCAGTATGGATTGAAACCCAATATCAAGAAAACAAAAATTCTCACCACTGGGCCAATTGGCAGCATCAGTATGGATGGTGAAGAGATTGAGATAGTTAA
>NW_006399934.1:5019825-5030172 GCF_000299155.1 Elephantulus edwardii
GTGCTATGCATTGGAGAGTTGGACGATGAATAGGGATGATAGAAAGAGAATTGATGCCTTTGAGTTGTGATGCTGGGGAATGTTGAATATCTCATGGACTGCTAGGAGAACGAACAGGTTTGTCCTGGAGAGAGTGAATCCAGAATGCTCCTTGGAGTCAAGGATTCTGAAGCTTCATCTGACATGTTTGGGCATGTTGCAAGGAGGGACTTGTCCTTGGAGGGGGACATTATGTTGGGGAGAGTGGAGGGGTGGCGAAGGAGAGGAAGACCTTTGGTGAGATGGGTCGATTCTGTGAGTGGAGTGGTGGGAATGAGTGTGTTTGAGACTGTGAGTTTGGCACAGTATAGAGCAGCTTTTAGGGCTCTTGTACATAGGGTCACTATGAGTCACAAGCGACTCGATGGCACATAACAACAACAACAATCCAGGGTCTTCTCCTGTGCTATTTCTCCACCCTTCTGAGCATGATGTCCTTCTTTAAGGACTAGTCTCTCCTAGCGAGGTGCCCAAAGGATGTGAGACAGAGCTTCAAAATCTAGCCTCCAAGGAGAAACTTGGTTTCACCCTCTCCAAGACAGACCTATTTGTTTTCTTGGCAGTCCATGGTATGTTCAAGACTCTTCTCCAGCACCATAATTTGAAGGTGTTAATTCTTCTGTCATCCTTAGTCATTGTCCAGCTCTCTGATGCATAGCAATTATTGGACCTGGATTAGGAGCACCTTAATCTCTAGACTGACATTGTTTTTCAGCACTCTGGTGAGGTCCCTGACAGCAGATTTTCCCAAAGCAATTTGTCTTTTGATTTCCTGACTACTGGTGTTAAGAGTGTTTATTGTGGAGCTGAGCAAACTGTAATTGTTAACAACCTCACTTTCTTCTCCATCTATCATGGTGTTGTCAATTGGTGCAGTAGTGAGAATCTTTGTCTTCTTGATGTGGAGCTTCCATCCATAGTGAAGACTACAGACAAATTTATTTCTTAGATTTTCCAGCCCCAGAAAACAAATATTCATTGTAAAGAAATTTTGAACCCAGATCCTTCGGCGAGGGGCTGACCATCTTATGGCTTGGCATTAGTTGATCTCAGTAAAAGGAAGTTGGACAGAGCTCAATAAATACTGTCAAGATTAAACAGAACTTGATATTTTATATTTCTGCTTTGTCTTTACTTGATAACCCTCATTGTATCAGCTATTTTGTGTCATTTTTTTTATACATTGAAATTATTACATGATATTTTCATATTATTGTATTTATTGTGATTTGGATGAACTTTATAGGACAATTAATTTTCCATTTAACAATTAATACATTTTTTGTTTTGTGGTATTAATTATAATAATACTCACAATGCAGTATCACTGTTATTTTCCTCCTGTGATTCTGATTTCCATTAATCCTTGTATATTACCCCTTCTTCCTTTTGAAGTTTGTCTCTGGGTAAATCCTTTTGATCACAGATGATTGCTTGTTCAAATGAATGAGTGTCTCTCAAGTGTTACTGTTCACTTTGTAGTCTGTCTAGTTTTATCTGTTCTGGGAACTCTGGTGGCCTACTGGTTTAAGGAGTTGTGCTGCTAAACCAAGGGCAATGTAGTTTGTATTCACAAGTTGCTCTGTAGGATGTTGAAGTTTTTCCCAAGTTGAAGGACGAAGGACTATAGTCTCAAGGATTTAATCAATCTCTATTAGACTAGTAAATCTCACCATTTTTAAGTTTTTAGTTTTGTTCCTTTTTCCATCCACTCTCTCCAGGACCTTTGGCTGTGATCCTTCTTACATTTGCCAGTAGTCATTTGTCTTTTGTGAATTTAAAAACAAAAATATATACAATAACTTTTCAGAATTATTTTCCAATTTTGAAGAGGGTTATTTCCCATTTTTATTTATTGTCAATTATGTATCTCCATAGGAGTTGTTGTTTTTGTCGTTAATTGCCATTGAGTCACAGACGACTCAGAGACCCTATCAATGAAAGACCTGAACACTTGTGTAACTTTGGTTGTTTCTACATGTTCATAGAGTTTCCAGAGGCAAGTAATTTTGGAAGTGGATGCCACTCCTGCTTCCAAGCTTGTTTTAATTTGGAAGCTCCACCAAACACCATCCACCATGGGTAAACATTATCATATTTGGCATACCAGTGTCAGAATGTTTAGCATCACTGCAACCACAAGTTACCTCTGTACTGCACAAACCAGTGCTTTACCACTTAGAAGAATGTTTGACAAAAAACAATTTAAACCAGGCCTGAGGGCTGCAGATTAAAATCATCCACCTTGGGCTTGGTAGCATAGCTTTCTGTCTGCTAGGCCAACATAGCTCTCTCTATGTTGCCATTGTTATTGTTGTTAAATGCCATCGAGTTGTAGAAGACTCGTAGCTATGCTACGACCAAATGTCCCGGACACTTGTATAACTTTGGTCATTTCTCCATGTTCATAGGATTTCTGGAAGTAAGTAATTTCAGAAGTGGATGCCACTCCTGCTTCCAACCTTGTTTAAATTGGGAAGCTCCACCAAATACTGTCCACCATGGGTAAGCGTTATGGCATTTGGCACATCAGTGTCACAGTTTTTCTAATTTATAATTTCAGCTCTTTGAGGGGGTATCAGTTTTTTTGCTGTTCTTTTTCAATTTGTTGGAGATGTTGAGTTAGAGTCAATGGTTATTTTTTCCTGCCTTTTGATGTTATAAACTGACCTCTGATTACCGCTTTGTCTATTTCCCAAAGGTTTTGTTAAGTGGTGTTTTCATTGTCATTTGTTTCAAGAAACTTTTTAATTTCATTTTTTATTTCTTCTAGTACCCAGTCATGTTCAAGCAAGGTGTTGTTCAGCTTCTAAATGTATGGCTTTTTTCTCCTTTATCCTCTTGTTATTAATTTATTATTTTGCAGCATTTTGGTCTGAGATGTTTTGTATTATTTCTATGGTTTTGAATTTATTGATGCTTTCCTTGTGACCTAAAATGTGATTTATTCTGCAGAATATTCCATGCACATTGTAGAAGAAAGTGTTTTTATGGGGTGCATTTGCCTATAAATATCTATGAGATCTAGTTAGTTTATTGTATGGTTTAATTCTTCAGCATCTTTGTGGAGTTTCTTTCTGGTAGTTCCATGTTTTCTTGAGAGTGGTGTATTGAAATCTCCCATGAGAAGGACAGGCAATTTCTTCCTGTTCAATTAACTGCCTCTGAAAACCTTCTGGAGGGTCAGCTATACGTCAGTTCCCAATCAATGGTACACAACAACAAAAACATTATGTACCTATATCCATATCAATCATTATATTTAAAATTTCTGTCTTTCCACAGTTTGTACATTGCTAGACTATGTATTTAATCTTAAAATAATTTGATACATATCTGTTTTGGTATATAATTCTGTTTAATATATTGTAACATTTTTTTCAATGTGTTTGATGTTTCCATGACTTCATGAATTTTCCCCTCTATGTATGGTGAAACAATATATTATTTCCAAATTATTTTATTTGCAGTTTCTCTCTGTATTATATTCTCCAAATACTTATGTTTTACCAGGTTCACTTCTTTTTCATTGTTAATAATTTCCTATTTTCTCCAACAGGAATAAAGTAGGAATGACCAAGAAAGGTGATTCTTAAGTAGGTAACCATGAAAGAAAGAAATTCCAGCAATCCAACAGGTTTCATCTTACTGGGTTTTTCAGATCTTCCCCAGCTGGAGAGGATTCTTCTACTGGTCATATCTATTATATATATTCTGACACTGATGGGGAACACAACTATCATACTTGTCTCATACTTGAATCCCAAACTCCACACACCCATGTACTTCTTCCTCTCTAATCTCTCATTCCTTGACCTCTGTTTTACCACCAGTATTGTCCCACAGATGCTTTGGAATCTAAAAGGTCCTGAGAAGACTATTAGTTTTACTGCTTGTGTGATCCAAGTATACTTTGTTTCAGGACTGGGCTCCACAGAGTGTGTTCTTCTGACTGTTATGGCCTATGATCGCTTTAATGCTATATGTAGACCTCTCCGTTACGGCACTATCATGAACCCCAAACTCCTTTGGCAATTATCAGCTGTATCTTGGATCAGTGGTTTTGTGGAGTCCACATTACAGACAACACTTGTTTTTCAATTATCTCTATGCAGCCACCATAGGGTGGATGATTTTTTGTGTGAAGAGCCCGCTCTCATAAAAATTGCATGTGTGGATACAACCTTCTTGGAGAATGAGCTGGCCATAGCTTGTGGCCTTTATGTGGTTTTGCCTTTGGGACTCATTTTGGTCTCCTATGGCTGCATTGTAAGGAGTGTGCTGAGAATAAAATCAGCTGAAGGCAGAAGGAAAGCCTTTGAAACCTGTGGGTCTCACATGATGGTTGTGGTTTTATTCTTTGGGACTGTAATTTCTGTCTACATCCAACCCAAGAGCAAGTATACCCAGAATCATAGTAAGTTCCTCACACTTTTCTATACTGTGGTGACTCCCTCACTTAATCCTTTAATCTACACTTTGAGAAACAAAGAAGTTAAATCAGCTCTGAAAAGGCTGCTCATAAGAGAATCCAGTTAGGGTGATATATGTAGCATACTTGTGCAATTCCTGAGATGCTGAGAACTTTAAGGCATCACTTCCTTGTTGTGTTGGCTTCTCATTCAGAATGAGCACAATTACATGAGCTATATCTTTTAAAACTAAAAAAGTTCAAACTAATTATTGTGTATTGGAACCAACCAACCTTCTAGTGGGTTTATAGAGTGAAAATCTCAGGGAAAGAGTTTGCTCATCTTTCCCCATAGAAGCAGCTAATGAATTTGAACTGTCTGCCTTTGGGTTACTAGAGAAATTCCTTACCCATTAGGCCACTGTATCTCCCTGTAGGTGTGAAATACCTTTTGATGTAATCCTGAAGTTACCTACTTTAAATACCCTATAACCTCCTCTTTATAAATAGTTCCCTTTTGTCTATCTAAATAATCTATTAAGAAACTATCTCTATGTGTTTATATGTATATATGTTTTATAATATTCAATAATCCTAGAACTCTAGTAACCGAGTAATTACATGACAGACATAGTTATGTCAAAGCCATGTTTGCATCATTTAAGTAAATAATTTACTTTATGAAAACAAAGCTGACATCCTAGCTGTATAAATTTGAGAATGTAAATTATTTGAGCATGCATCCTTCTCTTCTCGAGGTCTTGCATTCAGTAGTACATCAGGTAATGAGTGTTCTTTCTTTATTGCACATGGAAGTGGCAAGGTCCACTGGATAACCCATAGTGATCTACAATTATTTGCCTTCCCTGAAATATTGCTGATTCTTGTTCATCCTGTAAAGGCCTTTGGGATTAAGTTCACCCAGGCATCTTGTCTTTCCCATCTACAAAAGAAGCTCCGAAAAAGATTTGCCATGAGGCTTAATGGGTTTCTTTTATGCATCTCTCATCTGATAAACTTTTGATAAAGTTTCATTTATACTTGTAGTTGTGTACTGTTGAGTCAGAAACAACACATAACTGACCCTCCAGAGGGTTTTCAGAGGCAGTAAATTGCCAGGAGTTGATTGCCGTCTTTATCCCAAAGATCAACTGGTGGATTCGAACCATATGCCTTTGAGATTGCAGCACAGCTCCTTACCACTAGGAATCTGAAATAAATCTGAATATTTTAATTTAACAAAATAAACTACTCAAACACTTATAAAATGTCTTTGTCATTTATGTAGTTATTATGTGATGCTGAGAGAACAATAATTCATAGTAAATCTATGAACTGTGACTCTGAATCTTGTCCTGTCTTGAGCCAACGTCACCATCTCCATCACACCTGGTCCCACTGTCACGGTCACTGTCAGTCCATCTTGCTGAGGGTCTTAATTCCAATCATAATGTTCCTATGCAAGTACTGACCTCTCTTGTCAAAATGGAGTTTCACCATCCATACCTCCACAAAGTACCTGAGTTTCACTTTTTCTACCAGAGCTGTTTGTTCTTTGGTAGTGTATGGTATGTTGAATGTTCTTCTCCAGCATCATATCAATTATTCTTCTTTAATCATTATAGCAAGCAAGTGAGAAGACTATGACTTGGATCAGGCACACCTTAGATTTTATACTGACTCGCTAGCATTCAGGAAGGGTCCTTGACAACTTTCTCTACCAGAAGTGCAGCAAACAAGTGAGAATACCGTGACTTGGATCAGGCACACCTTAGATTTTATACTGCTCTTTAGCATTCAGGAGGGGTCCCTGGCAACAAATTTTCCCAATACAATTCATCTTATGATTTCCTGACTGCTAGTGCCAAGTATATTGATTGTGGATTCAAGTAAGATGAAATTATTAACAATGTCAATCCTTTTCTATGTATCATGATGCTGTCAATTGGACTGATGGTAGAGATTTTGGTTTTCTTGATGTAGGGGTGTAATCATTATTGAAGGCTGTAGTCCTCGATTGTAAACACTTTAAGTCCACCTTAGTTTTGGTGACCAAGATAGCGTCATCTGCATCCTGAAGTTGTTGATGAGTCTTTTTCTGATCCTCGTGCCACATTGTATTTTTGTAATGTCTATCTTCTCAAATGATCTGTTCAGCATATATATTGAAAAGGCATAAAACGTTTATACAATACTAAACCTTGATTAGATTATAGCTTGATGGAATTTAGAAAATGGTTTTATATTGAGTTGTTGTTGTTGTTGTTAAGTGCCGTTGAGTCACAGGCGACTCATAGCGACCCTATGAAGGAGAGTCCTCGACGCTTGGGTGCCTTTCATCTTCTCTCCAGGTTCATAGGGTTTCAGGAGGCAAGCTATTATGGAAGCGGATGCCGCCACTCCTTCCAAATATTTTGAGTACACATTTTAAAATTTATTTTTTAAAACAAATGTTATAGTTTGGGTAATATTTGAACTTTTAAAAAATGCTGATTTTGTTTTATATATATGGAAATAGCTATTTACAGAATATTAAGATTTCTGTTAGATTTAATATTAGATGTTGTTTAGTTATATTTGTTGCATGCTTTTTTTCCAAATACTTTTCTACAAAATGAGTGCTTTGACACTGATTATCCCTGGAAAATAATTTAACTACAAATAAATGGCTGTGGTTGAATATTGCCTAAAGTTGAATGGAATGTAAAGATATCAGCTTAGAACTCCTACAGGGAGTTCTACCTTGTCCTGCAGAATTGCTATTATTTGGGATTGGCTTGATGGCACAAACAAGTGTCAGATGTATAGAAATACAAAGTTTGACTCAACAAAATGCCACCATTCTTTGCACTTAAGATGTTCACAGAGCAAGGATGTCAGTTTGAAAACCTGATCCAAATCTTAGTTTTTAAAATTTACTTCCTATGCATCCTCTACAACTTGAAAGCACTTAACAACAACAACAACGATGAGAGATCTCTGTGGGCCTGGTGGGTAGAAAGTTATGCCATCAAGTCAAAGGTGGGTAATTTTAATCTGTGGCCCTCAGGCCTGGTTTTAATTGATTTTGGTCAAACATTCTTCTAAGTGGTATAGCACCAGTCTGTCCATTTGCTGTACAGAGGTAATTTGTGGTTGCTGTGAGGCTTAACAATGTGACACTGATATGTCAAATGTGATAATGGCTACCCATTGTAGACAGTGTTTGGTGGAGCTCTCCAATTAAAGCAGGCTTGGAAGCAGGAGTGGCATTCACTTCTGAAATAGCTTGCCTCCAGAAACTCTATAAATATAGAGAAACAACGTGTTATTCAAGTGTTCAGGTCTTTCATTCGTAGGGTCGCTATGAGTTATCTATGACTCCACAGCACTTAACAGCAACAACAACATGCATCTGAAAGTTTGACAATGAATAATGATGAGAGTAGAAAAATCTATGCCTTTAATTTGTGTTGTTGGAGAAAAGTATAGAATACCCCATGGACTATCAAAAGAATAAGCTAGTATGTCTTGGAGAAAGTGCAACTAGAGTGTTCCTTGGATGTAAGGATGGTGAAACTGCATCTCATACACTTTGGTCACTTTGTTAAGAGGAGTCAATCCTTGGAATAAGAAACATACATGGTAAGGTGAAGGATGAGCAAAAGAGAGGAAGACTTTTAAGAAGATGAATTGACATGGTGACTATAACCATGAGCTCGAACATATCAGAGATGATGAAGACAGCATAGGATAGGGCAGGGTACCAATCTTCTGTTCATAGGGTCACTGTGGGTCATGATCGAATCAATGACACAGAATAACAGTATTTCATAGGCAGAAATATTTGAATTACCAATATGTAATATAGTGTCAAAATTCCAAATAAAATTATTTCTAGAACATTACATTTGAACATTTTATAGAAATTATTTATTTCCACATTTGAATTTTTACAAAGGAGTATAATCTTATTTAAATGCTGATTAAATGCTACTTATTAATTCAGAATCAGAAATAAAATTAAAACAATCTGATCTTTTTTTCTAATCTTTCCTATTCATTCACTCACTCACTTACTTACTCACTTATTGCCTTCCATGCTAAACTAATAACTGACCCATTATTAGGTTTCCAGAGATCAGAGACTGTTAATTCCACAGGAGATTGACCATTTTATTTCTGAGTTACCTGAAAGGATTTGCCTTCAGGATATTAGTGCAACTCTTACAGATACCATCACCAGAGCTCCTTTATCTATCTCTTTTTCTCCTTGCATTTGAGTTGGAATCAACTCCCAGCTGACCTCAGATTTTCGAAGGCTGTAAATTGCATAGGAGGAGATTATACATCTTTCTCCCAAAGAACATCTGGTGAATTCTAACTTCTAACTTTGTGTTAATAGTACAATTCCTGACTCACTAAACACCAGAGAATTCTCTTTTATATATAGTCATAGAGATATTTTGTCTATAGTCTAAAATATTTTTAAAACTTTTAAATCAATTTAACCTTTTAAAGAGTCATTCCAGTCTTATTCTTTTCTTAGCTTAAGGATTCTCTATCTTGATTATATTGAAGTTTTGTTTTCTATACTCCCATCCATCTGTGAAGGATTTAATTAACAAAATGTAAGATTGGAAGCATTTGCCTTCTCCAAGCTTCAGAATCTGAAAGTTGTGACAGAGTCTAATAAACAATAATGATCAGAAATTTGACTTAGAATGTATTTTTGTTTTATTTTAATCCAATAGGATTATAAAACTATTTCCAACTACTAAAAAAAAATTACTCCTTTCCTTCAGTTTCTACCCTTTGTGACCCTCTATTTGGGGCTGTTTCTGAGGCTGTAAATCCCTAAGGGAGGAATCTGAAGCCCATCTTTTACCCACTATGCCACCAGAGACTTAAAAATAAGACAAATATTATTTGGTGGAGAAAGAATCTCTTGGGAAAATTTATTTGCCTTTTTATTAAAAAAAAAAATCAAGAACTTTTCCCCATGTATGGTTGATTCTTCCTGTAGCAGAATAATTATATTTGAGATAGATGCCAAGAGGGTAGATGTCATAAAGAGCTCCTGGAAGGGAATATGAAGGAGAAGCAAGATCATTTAAGGAAGAAGCTAAGTTAGTTAGACATTATAGATTAGTGTAATTGGAAGCAACTGTAATGGAAGGAAGATATGATATGAAAAAATAATGTAGTTTATTTTCTTGTGCTGCTTCAAATGTTGAGACAATTATTGACAAATACAATATAGAGACAAGATGTGTACACATATTGCTAGAAAATAGGGGAAAATCTTGTTGGATGCTGAATTGTCATAAAGCTTCAATTTGAGGAAAAATGAAGTTCCTGTGAAGTACAACAATGTGAAGAATGATAAGAAATGCTTGCAACATCTCAAAGGATTTTTAGAATTAACTGCATCCTCCCCATCTTCCTTGAGTTAGGTCTGTGATTATGCTGAGAGATACCCTTGCATCATCTCATCTAATTCTATTTAAAATTTATGTTGAAGTTAGTATCTTTTTCTATGGATAAACTCGGTATTTAGCTGTGTGAGTCACCTCCTTTTTCATAAGGAAGATCGGACTACAGTTATGTGTAGAATCTTAAAGCCTGAAGTGTCTTCTAGGAACAAAATACACTGAACTGAAATGACATGAACAATAAGTTTAATAAAATATGTTATATACTAGATTTTTTTTAAATTCCAAATAACAGTGCACAAAATGTAAACTGATTATATATTATCTCACATTGCTAAGTGTGAAAGTGAAGTAGGAGACGTAGGGGAAGAAAGAGAAAGAAATAAGATTATTTATTCTTATGGGAGCAAAAATACAGAATACTTTTTTATGTTGTTATTGAATATGTATAAAATATTTTTTCCATTTTAACCCTTATATTAT
>NW_006399934.1:5031567-5039092 GCF_000299155.1 Elephantulus edwardii
GGAAGCAATTCTGACCTCCTTTATTACCTTTGGGTGGCACTGTATATGAGTAAGACTTCCTTTTCCTGACACAGGCCCTAAATTGGCAGCAATAGCCACCCCAATAATTTTGGCCATTCTCTGGTCTTTTCTCTTCCCTCTAGATCCCAGTTGTTAAAAAAGGGAAAAATTTAAGCAAATCTATAACAAATAATTTTGAACATTATAATCTTTTAAGCTTAAGGCTAGAAGTATTAATAATATCATCATTTCTAATCCAGAGATACATGTTCCAATGCAGTACCTATTTTACATAAATGGTTTTGGTAAGAGGAATATTGTAAATGTGGATATATTTCCACTATTCCTCCTCCATGCCACGATATAGTGTTATTAGCTTGAGCAGTTATAAATCCATTGCCATCCTTTCTCTAACTTAATTCTTTTTTAAAAAATTTAAATTTGTTATTAATTTCAGTGAAAATGTACAGATTTCCATTCATTCATTGTTGTAGATTTGTCCCCTCCCAAGGTTCCCCCAAACCTGAACACTACCCTCTTGGAAAAGTAAAAGAAAAAAATTCTTTCATTGTTTTATAAACCCTCCCCCAGGTTCACTCCACCATGCAGCCATCGCTCTAGATTCCTGTCATGACAGAAATACCTAATCACATATCTCTTTTAAACAGTTTTCTCCCTCCTCTGTTTCAGTGCAGTGTACATTCATTATTGAACCCATCTTACTCAGTCTCTCCCCAACCCCAAGGTCAGTCCCGTTCTACAACAGTGGCACCATGCAATATTTGTCCTTTTGTGACTGGGATATTTCACTCAACATAATGTTCTCCAGAGTTAACCATTTTGAATAATATTGCATGAGTTCCTTGTTTTTCAATGCAGCATAGTATTCCATTGTGCAAACACACAACTTCTCTATCCATTCGTTTGTTGATGGTATACTTTTCTTTATATTTATTTTCCTTTGTTTCTTTCCCCAGTATTCTATAACTTTATATTTATGTTATTCACTAGTAAATTTATTCCTAGAGAACGTATTGTTAACATTTTATGTTCATTCTTTCAAAATTATTTATTGAGTTCTTATGAAAATAATTCATACTTTACATATTTTAGCTTAATTTTATATTTAGTTCATACCTTTCTATATTAATAAATATACTTCAAAATTATCCTCTCTAGTGCCGACATATCATACTCTTTTATAACTGTAGCATAATTGTTACAAATTTAGTTATTCTTGCAGGTTTTAAGTGTTATCTTTGTTAATACTACTAGCTGATTCAAATGGAATACAAGTAGAATATTTAATTAAATGGAAATTTATTGATTGAATATATTATGCAAAATATTTGCATTGATTATTAGTGAATTGGTTATATGGGATACTATAAACATCGCTACAGGGTAAAAATAGTTTAACAAAAATATCATATTATCATAAGATGGAATTACTAGTTTTTAGCTGACAGTAATGGTACTCCACTTTTTGTTATCTATTGTCAATTACACCTTACACTCCAAGTAATAGTGTAATTATATTCTGATCTCCAGATTTTCAATTCTATAGCAATATCTTTATAGATTCCCAATTTTAATTTTTATCTGTATCAACTAGAATAACTATCAAAATATCTATACATACTATATTATATTGTGCCTGATATAGATCATGGTCTTTTCAATCACTTTCTCTGCATCTGAGACCTTGACAATGAATAAGGACGACAAATGAAGAACTGATACCTTTACATTGTGGTGTTGTAGGAGAGTATTGATTGTCCCATAAACTGACAAAAGAACAGGTATGTCTTGGATAAAGTGAAACTAGAGTGCTCTTTTGAGGCAAGACTGAAAAAGTTTCGTTTTATATACTTTGGGTATATTATTAGGAGAGTCTATTCTTTGGAAAGGATTATTATGCTTAGAAAGACAGGGTCAGGGAAAATGAGTAAGACCCTCAACAAGGTGGATTGATACCATATTTGTGACAATGGACTCAAGTGTGTTGGGGATGATTAGAATGGTGCCGGGTTGGATAGGGTTCAGATTTGGTGTTCATAGTGTCATTAGAGGTTTTATTTGACTCAAGAATAACTAACAACAACATTGACAGAGATATCTTCTCAAAAGTCAGGACCAAGAAGGAAATTTACTTCTCAGGGCTTTCTAGAAAAAGTACATAACATCTATTATATTGCTCAAGGGGATGTTATAGCTAATATCAAATGGATCTTGTCTGAAAGCAGAGACTACTAGAGGAATGTCTATCTATGTTTGATTGACTATGCAAAGATGTTTGACTGTGGATCACAACAAACTGTGGCTGACTCTGAGAAGAATGGGAATCCCAGAACACTTGATTGTGCTTATTGAAGCCTATATTTGGACTAGGATGCAGATGTCAAAACAGAGCAAGGAAACAATGCATGGTTCAAAACTGGGACCTAACTCCATATCTTTTCAATCTATGTGCAGAACAGATTATCCCAGAGACTGGGCTCTAAGAAGAAAATATGGCATCAGGATTGGAGATAGACTCAACAATCTGTGTTGTGCAGATGATATAACCTTGCTTGCTGAAACTGAGGATGAGCTGAAGTGCTTGCTGCAGAATGTCAAGGACTGCTACCTTCAATATTGATTGAGATCAACATCAAGAAAACCAAGATTCTCACCACTGGTCCAATTGGCAGCCTCATGATAGATGATGAAGAGAGTGAGATTTCTTAGAGCTTTAGTTTGCTTGGCTCCACAATCAACGCTCTTGGTACCAGCAGCCAGAAAATTAAATGACAGATTATATTGGAAAAGTCTTCTGTCAGAGACCTTTCCAAAGTACTGAAGAGCAATGAGGTTAGTCTGGAGACTAAGGTGCACCTGATCCAGACCATAGTCTTTGCCATTACTTGCTATGCATCAGAAAGCTGGACAATGACTAGGAATGATAAAAGAATTGATGCCTTTGAGCTGTTGTGCTGGAGAAGATTATTGAATATACCATGAACTTCTAGGAGAACAAACAGGTTCATCCTAGAGAAGGTGAGACAAGGCTGCTCGTTGGAGGCAAAGATTCTGAAAGTCTGTCTGACATAGTTAGGACACATTACAAAGAAAAACCTGTCCTGGGAGAGGGACGTCAATGTTTCGTAGGGTGGAGGGACAGCAAAGAAAGGAAGAGCCTTAATGAGATGGATTGATTTGGTGACTGGGGTATTGGGGGTAGGTGTGTCAGAGACAATAAGATTGGTACAGGTTAGAGCAGGGTTTAGGGCTGTTTTACACAGGTCATTATCAGTCGCAGGTGAATCAATAACACATAACAACAACAACATTGCTCAAGGGGTATTATCTGTTTGACTCTCAAATAGGTTTTCAGAGACTGGAAATTTTATGGGAGATTACCCATCTTTCTTCCAAAGAGCAACCAGTCAATTCCAATCATCTGCCTTTGGGTTGGAAAATACAATCCCAAAAGAGGACTGAAAGTCACAGAATGTGTTGTTGTTAGATGTCATCCAATTATTTTAAAAATAATTAAGTCACAGTATAAGAATGTAGACTACTTAAACAAACTTTAAGAAGGATTTTTTTTATTATAAATTTTCAGTTATTTGGATCACATTGTTACATTTATGACTCTTCAAGTAAATTCTAATTAATAGTCTGATATAAATTAAAGATCTTATGTTTTTCTATTGATATTTATAGTTAGAATAGGACTCATTATTATGAATCAGTAGGATATAAATTTTTAAAACTTTCTCATGGTATATTACTATACGGAGCTTTGAATGTTGTTGTCTGGTGCCATCGAGTTGAATATGACCCCTAGAGAGCCTATGAACAGAACTGAACCTTATTCTCTCCTGTTGACCTCGTCCCTTCTGGCAACAAGGTGTTACCTGGTCAAGGATATTAGAAAGAGCTATCAGATCGCATCTTGTATGACTCCAAGGGTTCCCAGCAATATGTGAGTGGAGACACTACTCAATTTTAAAGCCAGGCCCTGAAGTAGATTTGAGACTGAAGATACATATCCTTTTCTGAAAGATGAGATTAAAGTAGCTGAGCCAAAGCCTTTCTGGGAGCAAAGTGTTACCTGATTATGTCAGCTTCTACAACTGCATTTCCTCAAGGAAATGGCTTATGCAACTGTAGAGGTTGGCAAGATCTCAAATTATAAGTCTGACATCAGACTAGAAGCTTGCACTGACTCATTGGCACATATGGTTGCGGGGTCTGATGTATCACAAATCTGTAGATCTAATGACAGGCTACTGGGTCATGTTCCCAAGATGAGATTCATAGAACGTTACATTTGAGCAGGATAAAAATAAAGCACTCTTTGCTAGATCATCTATACATATTGGATTCAGGCTTATCCTCAAAGAAATTCCCCTAGCAACTGATCAATTGTTTATCAGATTATATCACAAGGGTGATTACGTCAAATCTTCTAAATTACTGGAAAAATAGGATAGGCAAGTGGTATGTAACCTTAAATATTAAAATAAAGGAAGTAAATTTTAAATATTTATTTATCATGTATTTAATAAATTTTCTGTGAAAGTGTATGTTTCTTTTTTTTTAGAATTCTGTACAACTAATGATTTATTCATTGCAAATACCTTTTATAAGAAACACAGATGATGGCTACTATAAACACAGACCACACCTGATGTGAGGCATACACTTGAATCAGATTGATTACATATGTGGAAAAATCATTGGTGAAGCTCAATATCAGCTGTGAAAACTAGGCCAGTTGCTGGTTGTGGATCAGATCTTCAGCTACTTGCATGCAAGTTCAAACTGTATTTAAAGAAAATAAAACCAAATCCAGAAGAACCAAAGTTTAAACCATACATTACCTACTTGTTCAGTTTTAATTATAGCTTTTTGTCCTATGTATAGGTTTTACACAAGCAACTGAATATTCTAGAACTCTTATTCTTCACAATGTTATCTATAATTTGTTATAATCTACATAGTCAAAGGCCTTTGAAAAGGTAATAAAATACAGTTAAACATCTTTCTGATCTTTGCTGCTTTTAACCAAGGCTAATTTTAAGGGAAAAAAATTCCACAATTAAATATTTTGCTATTTGTATCACACATAAACCACATGTTTATTGAAGAAACTTTATAAGTAGATATAAGAGAGTAGTCACTGATAACATGACCTCTTAGAGAAACTAGTTAGCATTTCTTTTGATCCTTTGAAAGATATTTACAAAATTCTCATAAAATTAAGCAGTTAATAGTCTAGAAATTACTTTTAATATAAGTTGATGTTTAAGAAATCATTTCTGTCTTTCTACATTAATACTCATAAATTAGCATCATTAATGCTTACACATATTTTCTTCCTACAATCATACTGTACCTGTTAACCAGTCAGCAAATTCTGGATGCATAAGATGTTTCCATTGTTAATAGTATGCATTCATGAAAATAAAAATTCAATAGTATTATGCTTAAATGAGTTAGAAAATTCATAGTAAAGTAGAGTTATTAGGCAAAATATGTGCCTTGGTGATTAGTGAACATGTCTGCTGTAATTTGGTAGAAATATTTTTAACTAAAAATACCATATGAGAAAAGATTGAATTTCTTTCCTTTTAAGTGGTCTTAATTGAAGCAAAACAGTAGTCAATTTTCCACTTTAAACCTTTACTTAATCTGTGTCATATTGTTGTTGTTGTTATGTGCCATCGAGTCAAGCATGGTTCATAGTGACCCTATGAACAAAAGACCTGAATCCTGTTCTATAACTATCGTAATTTTTCTAAATTCATAGTTTCTGGAGACGTGCTGTTTAGGAAGTTGGTGCAATTCCTGCTTCCAAACTTGTCTTAAACTGGGAGCTCCACAAACACGGTCCAACATGGGTAAACATTATGGTATTGGGCACATAAATGTCACAGTGTTCAGCTTCACAACAACCCCAATTTACCTCAGTACAGCAAATTGACAGACCAGTGCTGTACTACTATCTGTAGGTAATAATCTCTCACATACCAAATACAATTATAGCATCTCTCTGAGATTTCAGATATTTAAATCCAAGGCAATGCATTTATAAGTGTCTAACTAGTTACAACAAAGTTTATATGAAATTAGGCTAACTCATGTGTAGAGTAGACTTACAATATTCTGAGGGACTTACTTTTCTAAACATTCAAGCCTTTATTTTGAGGTCTTTCTATGTATATTGGAATAATTGGTCTTTTAATTATAAACTAATTATTGTTGTTTTTGTTATGTGCCGTCGAGTCATTTGCGACTCATAGCGACCCTATGTACAACAGCCCTAAACCATACTCTATCCTGTGCCAATCTCATTGCCTCTGACACACCTATCCCGATTACCCCAGTCACTGAATCAATCCACCTCATAGAGGGTCTTTCCCTCCTGCACTGTCCCTCTACTCTACCCAGCATGATGTTCCTCTCTAAAGCCCTGTCTCTCCTTACAACATGTCCAAAGTATGTCAGGTGAAGCCCCAGAATCCTTGCCTCCAAGGAGCAGCCTGGTTTAACCCTCTCTACGATGAATCTGTTTGTTTTCTTGGCAGTCCATGGTACATTCAATACTCTTCTCCAGCACCACAGCTCAAAGGCGTCAATTCTCCTTCTATCCTCCCTAGTCATTGTCCAACTCTCTGATGCATAACAAGTGATTGCAAAAACCATGGCCTGTATCAGGTGCACCTTAGTCTCCAGAGAGACACTGTTGCTCTTGAGTACTTTAGAGAGGTGCCTAACCGCAGACTTTCACATCGCAATGCGTTTTTTGATTTCCTGGCTGCTGGTGCCAAGAATGTTGACTGTGGAGCTGAGCAAACTGAAGCTGTGAACACTCTCAATCTCTTCGCCATCCATCCTGATGCTACAGATTGGTCCAGTGGTGAGAATTTTTGTCTTCTTGACATTGAGCCTCAGTCCATATTGAAGGCTGAAGTCCTTGACCCTCTGCAGTAAGTGCATGAGGTCCTCCTCAGTTTCAGAGAGCAGGGTTGTGTCATCTGCATAACGCAGATTGTTGATAGATCGTCCACCAGTCCTAATGCCATGCTTCTCATAGAGCCCAGCCTCTCGGATAATCTGCTCTGCATACAGGTTGAAAAGGTATGGAGATAAACTAATAATATTATCTATTTTTACCAACCAGAGACCTAAAGCTATTGAGGTGCACTGCATTCAGTTTTATTAATATCAAGCCTTTGAATGATCCCTTAATACATAGATTTAATGTTCATTTGTATTTCTGTAATATTCTATTAACAAAAATGGATTTAAACATTATTTTCATTCAGTCGACATCTGCCACTTGAAATACATTTTTTCCTTTTACTGAAATTAATAACAAATATAAATTTTAAAAAAAGAATTAAGTTAGAGAAAGGATGGCAATAGATTTATAACCGCTCATGCTAATAACACTATATTGTGGCACGGAGGAGGAATAGTGGAAATGTATCCACATTTACAATATTCCTCTTACCAAAACCATTTATGGAAA
>NW_006399934.1:5039537-5044873 GCF_000299155.1 Elephantulus edwardii
GAGTTGTAAAACAACCCAGTGGTAGATGGAATTTGCTCCAGGACTTAAGAAGAATAAATGACATAGTTGAACCTCTACATCTTGTGATTCCTAACTTTTATAATATAATAGACAAAGCGCTAGTCAATAGGCCTTTTATTGTAAGAACTACCTTCCCTCTGTAACTTGGTTGGTGTCACTATTAGAGCCTCTACCTGGAATATTATTGCTTTTCAATTTTTGACTCATGTACTTTTAACTTGTTAGTTTAATTTGTGGCTTCTAGGCTGCAACACTTCTATGTTACATCTTCAAGGATATGAACATGCACTGCTAAGCACAACTGATAACAGTGCATCTAAATTCCAAAATCAATCTCCATAATAGTCGATGCATTTCCTATTGCCAAAGGGGCCCTTTAGAGTAGTGAGAGAATATCTTCACCCTGAAACCTACAGCGTCCCTTTCCAGCAGGAAGTAGCTAAGAGAATAAGCCATCCCCTTTTCCTTATGAATCAGGGTGAAGTCTCTCTCAGGGAGGAGTGATAGGGAATGGCAAAGGACACACTGACAAAGGAGATTAATCAGAACTGGCTTTGACAAGCACTGTGGCAATTGGACAATTAAGACAGACTTTCATGGGGGGAAAAAAAAAGAACGAACTGGGGAGGAGGATTAGATAAAATAGTGCAACAATGAAGGAATGAAAACCCCAAATCCCTGTAAATGTTCATTAAAATTAATAAAATTTAATAAAAAAGAGAAATACATTTTTCCTTATTTTTAATTGGTTTGCATATGACCATGAATACACATTGTGTTTAACTAATGTACATTGTGTTTAATACAACCATTAATATACATTGCATTTTATATCATTAGTTACTATTGATCTATGTCTATCATTGGTCCATCTCAAGTCCTCATGAAATCTTTCCTATTCCTGCATACTCACCTCTGCCTACTAACTTCTGCGATCCTAATGATTTCTCCCTTCTTTTTCTGCTCCCCTTCTCTCCTTCCTCTTCTCTTTTAAATATTTATATAGTAATGAATATGAGTGGTGACAATGGACATCTTTGCTAGGTCCTTGTTCACAAGGAGACTGCCTTTAGTTTCTCTCCATGGAAAAGGATATTGGTTCTTGGCTTTGCCATTATACTTTTGACTATTATAATAATTTCCCCTTCATTCCTATTTTGCTGAGTTTTTTAATCAGTAATTTTGATTAAATTTTTGTTGAAGGCTTTTGCCAATTGATAGGATCATGTGGTTCTTATTCTTCACTTTATTAATGTAATGAATTGGATTGTTTTTTATATTTCATCATCCTTATGTTCTTGATATGAATCCTACTTGGTAGTGATATTTTTTTTCTAAAAAAGTTATTTACTGTTGTATTCTGTTAACCAGGATTTTGTCAAGGATTTTTGCATCTATATTCATGAGAGATATTGATAGTTTTAACGTTGGTTTCTTTGTGCTTTTTATTGTGATGTATTTGCCTGGTTTTGGTATTAGGGTTATATTTTTGCCATAACCCTGGAAGTATTTTTTTTCTATTTTATAAAATAGTTTAAATTGAATTGATGACAAGTTTTCTCTTAATGTTTGGTAAAATTCACCTGTGATGCTGTCTAGGCTAGTCCTTTTTTTGGGAGGAGTCTTCTTATGTCCTGTTAAATTTCTTCTTTTCTTTTCTTTATTAATATTAATTTTAATGAACGTTTACAGAGTCTTTGGATTTCCATTCATTCATTGTTGCATTTTTATCCCTACCCAACCCTCCCCTCCAGTTCACTTCTCTCTTTGAAAAGTAAAAGAAAAACTCTTTCATTTCACCCCCGAGTACAATCCACTATGCAGCCTTCATTCTGGACTCATGATCTTTTCAAGTATTCTACTTCTGTCTGTATAGATTAAGATAGGTGTAGATTTTAAGGGATTCTTCTATTTCCTCTAGTTTTAACATTTTTAAGCACATTTTTTTGTTGTATGCCCAATCAACTATGACTCTTATTGAACTTTTGTACAAAAGCTCTGTCTTATTCTGAGTGAATCTCACCATCTCTTGCACTGCTACCTCCAAAACCCTAGTTACTGGGTCAACCCATCTCATGTAGTTTTTCCTTTCCTGAGCTTACCTTCCACAATTCCAAGCATGATGTCTTTCTCCAAGGACTGATCCCTTCTGTCAACATATACTAAGTATGTGAGATAGGGTTTCAAAATCCTTGTCTCCAATGAGCAACTTGGTTTCACACTGTACACGACAGATCTATTAGAATATAGATTTTTATAGTATTCTGATATTATTGCTATAATTTCAATTTGTTCTGTTGTGATCTCACCTTTTCATTTCTTATTTGAGTTACTCATGTCTTTTATTAGTTTTGAAGATGGTTTGTTTTTTTATTAAATAAAATTTTATTTTATACTGGTTTACTTACATAGGTAGTATTCATTGTTTTTCACACTGAATCTTTCCCAATTCCTTTACTCACCCCTCTCTCCACCCATCAAATGGTGCAGCCCTATGATTAACAACCACCCCACCCTGACCCATCCTCACACCTCTACTCCCCATCTCCCCCTTGGATTTTCATATATGTTATAAAATAATGGTCTTATAGAGTTATCTGTTCTTATAGGACTGAGTTAGTTCACTTAGCATAATGGTCTACAGTCCCTCCCAAATTAGATAACGATTTACAAAATCATTGCTTCTGCATGCTGCATAGAATTCCATCATGTGAATGTACTATAATTTCTCAATCCATTATTAGATTGCGGTTGAACATTTTGGCTGTCTCCATGTACTTGCAATGGTAAATAATACTGCTTTGAACATTGACATACAAGTTTCCATTTGTACCTCAGTGCTCATTTTCTCAGGGTATATTCAAAGCAGTGTGTCATGAGCCTTGAGCCTTAATTAATTACTCATAGACATATTACAAAAGCCAATTACAATTTATTGATTAATTAATTAATAGCAACAATTGCAATTTACCTATATTGCAATTAATAAACTCATCACCGAATGTTGATTCATTGATTTATAGCAAGTATTAAACAGTTAATTGCAATTTATCTACATTGCAATTCACAATTTCATCACATTTTGATTTATCAACAGTGGAGAACACTCACTCACCCCAGGATCTCAACTCGTCATCTTCCTTCACCTCTCATGGTCATTGGTGCAGTTGGGGGGTTCTCTGCTAGTTCAGCAGGTCAGTGTAGTCGGGGTTCTCAGCTAGTTCAGGAATTTGACGTAGCCAGGGTCCATAGGTATGGGCAGAATCCTCCACTGTCTCGGTAGCTCATGTCCATGAGTGCAGGCTAGATTCTTGGCTCTGAGAAGAGCCTTTGAGTCTTCAACTCTGAGAAGAGCTGTTAAGTCTTTGGCTCTGAAAAGAGCCTTTGGGTCTTCAGTGTTCAGCCCAGTGTTCCCAGTTGATGTGGAGAGAGTTTCAGGTTGAGCTCTTTGGGATATAAATACTCTTTAGCTTGGATAATAGAAGCTACATCATATTCAACCAGTGACATTCAACTTTATGTTTTCAACCAAATACTTTAGTCCCAAAGCAAAATAGGTTTGACCAATCATGTTCTGTTATTGGCAACATCATATTAGCCAGTCATATCTCCTTATCCAGGGTGTGCACCCATTGTGATCAAGGGGTCCTAGGCCTCTAAGAGGCCTAATAGGACATATAAACTCTTCAGTACATTTTCACAAATATTCTTAACATAATTCCTAACAACAAATTCCTAATCTATTTCTTATTTTAATTCTCACATATGATTTAGCAAGTTCTTAAAATATTTCCTACCTTCATTTTTAATATATATCTGATTCCCTATATATTTCTTACTCTTAAATTTACAAGTTACAGTCTCTTGGCAACATGGGCAGTAAAAGTTACATTCCCTTATAGGATTCACACAGTAGTTTTATAGGCAAGTTATTATCAGTTACATTCCCATATCAAAGGTTTGCACCTTCTGTGGTGAGTGGGGCTCTAGGCCTCAAAGGGGCCCATTTCAGCATGTTATACTGCTAGTTTGTTTTTCATAAATATTCTTATTTCTATACTTAAGCATCAAATTCATTATAATATTTTTCCACAGCAAAATACAATTTAAGGTATCTCCTAATATGTTACAGCAAAATGAATGTATTTTTCTTACATTTAAGCTGCTCATAACACACTGGAATAGCTGGGTCATAGGAATTTCTATATTCAACTTTTTAAAAAAAACATCAAACTGCCTTCCAGAGTGGTTGCATGATTTTTCAATTCCACCAACAATGTATGAGTTCCTATCCCACCATATCTTCTCCAACATTTATTACTTGCTGTCCTGTGAAACTTTGTCACTCCTACTGGGGTAAGATGTCATCCCATGGTGGTTTTGATTTGTACCTCTCTTACTGCCAGTCAATTTAAGCATTTCTTTTTTAAAAAAACAAACAAACAAGAAAACAATCATTAGACCAAAAGTTATTTGCTCATAGTTCTGAAGATTAGAAGTCTAACTTAACGGATCAGCCATGATAATTTTTCTGGGGTTCTGAAAAACCTTTTTCAGATCTCTCCTCTCTGGTGACCTAGTGGTTAGAAGACATGCTGTGATTTCAAAAGCATGTAGTTCACAACTATCAGCTGTTCCTGATGGTGTATCTCCTGATGGAAGAAAGATGAACAATCAATCTCCTCTCATGCATTTTACTGCCTCAGAAAATCCACTGGGGGAAACAATTATGAGTTGGTTGTGACTGAATGGCACATAACAACTACTAGTTTATAATAATGTATAGAGATCTTTAGCCTTTCCTAGTCTGTAAATATATACCAGTTTCTACCTCTGTCTTTACATAGCTGCCTTCTTCTTTCTCTATTTCTGTTCTTTTTTTTCTTTTCTTAAGCACTGCTCAATCCACTAAGTGATTAGTAAAATTGTGAATCAATAATAGTGGCATATTGAAAAGAATGGCAAGCAGCAGTATAGTGGCTATATTGCATGACAACTGGATTAATATCCTCTGTAGATCTCAATGCCAGAGTCATAGATTTGAATAACCCTGGGTATAGGGATGTCTTATCTGGCCCATGGAGGTTGTACAGCTGTTGGGGCACAATACTGGTGATCCAATAGAGGAACACTAAAGAAAGATTGAAAAGAAATCAATTCATAGCTGTGCTGCTCAGCAGTATAAGGAAATAAGAGATCAACATAACAATGAAGAGAATCTCCTCATTCTGTGTCTGGTTAAGGAAACCACCCACCTATAAAATAATACCCCAAATTGTCATTGTTGTTGATGTTATGTGCCATAAAGTTGCCTG
>NW_006399934.1:5061306-5066352 GCF_000299155.1 Elephantulus edwardii
CAATACTAACAGCTTGAGTCCTGATGGCAAGGTGAGAGTTAAGCTTAAACCTGGTAACCAAAGGTCAGAATTTCTAACACATCATGTGCTCCATGTGAGAAATATGAGGTAGTCTGCTTCCATAAAGATATGTAGTCTCAGAAACTCTGCAGGACCATTCTACTGTAAACTTCAGAATTAAATGAATCAGAATAAACTCAGCTGTAGGGTTTTTTGGTGGATTATTTTGGTCCACATACTTATTTGTTTATGCTGATAGACTAATTAGTATGCCCAACAGTCAACATTATAATAGAAGGAGAAAAGACTGAAGCTGTCAAATTTATTGAATGATTGTTAAATCAGCAACCAACCCCCTTGGTACCAGCAATCAGGATATCAGGAGACATATGGTATTGAGCAAGTCTGCTGTCAGGGACCTCTACAAATTGCTGATGAGCAAGGATGTCAGTGTAAAGACTTAGGTGAGCCTGGTTCAGGCCATGGTCTTCTCAAGCTAAGCATCAGAGAGCTGGACAATGAATCAAGATGACAGAAGAAGAATTGATGCCTTTCAACTGTGGTGCTGAAGAAGAGTACTGCATATCCCATGGACTTCCAAAGGAACAAACAGATATGGCTTAGAAAATGTGCAGCCAGAATGCACATTGAAGGCAGGTTGATGAAGCTTCATCTTTCATTCTTTAGATATGTAGCTAGGCAAGGCTATTCTTTGGAAAGAGATATCATTATTGGAAAGATGGAGGGTAAGTGAAGGAGAAAAAGACTCTCAATGAGATGGGATGACACTGTGACTTTTAAAATAGGCTCTAGTGTATCAGAGTTTGGTAGGATAGAACACAATAGGGCAGATTTCAGGTCGGGTGTTCATAGCGTCGCTATGTTGAAATATTTGAACAAAAGCATTAATAACACAGAAAAGTAAAATCCTGGTGAAGTTAAAATAATTCCATTAATAGTTAAAGAAACCATTATCCATGCTCAAACTGGAACAAGTGATAAAATTATAAAATGCAGTATTTGTCCCTTTGTGACTGAGATATTTCACTCAGCATAATGTCCACTAGGGTCACCCATTTTGAATAATATTTCATGAGTTCCTTGTTTTTCAATACAGCATAGTATTGTGTGAATATAGCACAACTTCTATATCCATTTGTTTGTTGATAAGCACTTGGGTTGTTTCCAACTCTTTGCTATTGTGAACAAAACTGCAGTAAACATGGCGGTTGGGGTACGACAGAAAAAACTGGATAAATTATGTATATTATATTGAAACAGGTAAGAGAAAGACCATATTAGAGGTGATGTATGATTGAGTATTATGGTTAGCACAGGAATCCAGAATTAAGGTTGAATAAAGAAGTATACTCGGGGTGGGGTTGTGGGGGAAGGGATGGGGGAATTGTATACAAATGAAGGAATTTTTTTTTCTTTTTCTTTTCGGAGAGGGGAGCGAACTGATGGGGAAGGCTGGGCAGGGAGAAAAGTGCGGCAGTGAATGAATGGAAATCCAAAACCTCTGTAAATGTCTATTAAAATTAATTTTAAAAATGTGACAAAGAAAGCAAACAAATAAAAAAGTGATAAAATGAAAAAATGATACAAAATTTATTACATATTACATATTAAAACTTAATCTAAAGGAAATCATGTTGAGTGATAGAAATTTGTCACAAAAGAACTATTAGGTATCATTTACTTATTCATTATGTTCTGGTTGGAATCAACTCCAATGAGTCTTCTGAACACTAAATCACTCAATTGGAGATTGCCCCATCTTTTTCTTGTGAAGCTGCTGGTGTATTCAAACCACCAGAGAGGTATTACCTTTGAATAAGCAGCACAATTCTCTTTGGACTTGTTGATGTTAAGTGCTGTTGAGTCAAGTATGACTCAAAACAGCTGTAAGAACAAAAGGTCTGCAGTCCATTCTATCCTCAATCATCCTCATACTTTCTGACACACTAAATCAACACAGTCAAATGCCTTTGTATACTAAATAAAGCACACTCTTCTAGTATTTGTTTGCTTTCAACTAGGATCCATCTGACATCAGAAATAATATTCCTGGCGCAGCAATCGGCACCTGGTGGGTGGGCCTTTGTATTTAAAAGTTGGTTCAGTCCTATGTGAGGGTGAGTATCTAGCTTGGAGAAGTTGGATACTGGATGGTAAGTGTTTTTGATATAGTTGATAGCTGGGTGTAAGCTGGGTGTTTCTGATTTTGTTAAGCAAATGTAAGCTGTTTGGCTATTTCTGATTTCATTAACAATCAGCTGTGGGCTTGAAGTCTCCTATTTAAGAGATTAATTGGGTCTCTGGTGGGTGGGCCTTTATAATTAAATGTCAGTTGTGTCCTGCCTGTGGATAAGTCTCCAGCTTGGCGTGGTTGGATTCTGGAGGATCTTTGGATTATGTCACCAGAATTCTCATTATGCTATAATAACACTATTATAAAAAGCTGAAGAAAGGTTTGCACTGAGATAGAGTCATTCTCGGATGGTGACAAGAGATGGGAAGGGGTGGAGAGGGAAGTAAAAATTAATGAATAGACAAGTTGAATGAAGGAAAAGGCAACATACAATAAGTGTTCATTAGACATTGTAATGAATTAACTACATAAATGTCAATGTTATAATCAATGTTATAAAACAAAATGTATATGAACAGTTAAATGAAAAGCCAACATGATGTATTAACTTTCACACATATTAAAATCAAAACAAACAGCAATAACAATAATTAACAATTTTATTAGGACCTAAGGAACTTCTAGAAAGTCAAGCTAGATTCAGAAGAGAAAATCAATTGAGAAGATTTATAATTGATATCAGATGAGTCTTCGTGGAAAGCAGAGAATACTAGAATGCTGTATATTTATGTTTTATAGATTATGCAAAGACATTCAACTATAGATCAAAGCAAAATAAAGGTGATAATGTAAAGAATGAGAATTCCAGAATAGGCTCATGTAGGGTTGTACATAGGGTTTCTATGAGTTGCAGGTGGCATGATGGCACATAACAACAACAACAACAGGTCCTTAGTGTTTCTATTTTAATTGATCCCAAGTATTTAATCTTGTGATTAGCTATTGTGTTGGGTATTGTTTTTTTAGCTACAGTTCTCTATTCTCTGTGTCACTGTTGAGAAATCCAATTGATTTTTGTGTTGATCTTGTATTCTGCTACTTTGCTGAATTGGTCGACTATGTCCAGTATTTTTCTCGCTGAATCTTTAGGGTTTTCTAAGTATACTGTCATATCATTTACATATAGAGATAATTTTACCTCCTTTTTGCCAATTTAAATACCTCTTATTTTCTCCTCTTGTTGCTACCAGTAAGACTTCCAATCAATATTGAATAGGAGAGGTGACAGTGGGCATCCTTGCCTAGTTCTTTTTCTCTTCTTTGAGAAAATAACTTTAATCTCTCTCCAATGAGAACAATGTTGGCTCTTGAAGAAATTTCCCTCTATTCCTATTTTTTTGAGTGCTTTAATATCAGAAGAAGGTATTGGATTTTGCCAAAGGCATTTTCTGCATCACTAGATAGGGTAATATGACTGTTGTTCTTTGCTTGCTAATATTATGAATTACACTGATTGTGTTTAATTTTTTTTTTAAATTATGAACAACATGTATGGGAATACAAAACGGGTGAGGGTTGGGAGCAAAAGAGTGAAGATGGGCAGGGATGAAATCACAGTACTGCACAATTTGGTGAGTGTGGGGAGTAGATGAAAGAAATGAGAAAGATCCAGTGGGGACCAGAAGAGAGAGGGTAATTGTAAGCATAGTACAAAGGTGATTTTTTTTTAACAAAGAAATTGTCTTATTTACTTGTGGGTTACATTTGGGAATGGGACACAGACATTCTGGTTTCTTCATGCTGAACAGAGACATTAATATGAAGGGGGAAGGAGAGCCCACTTTAATACTTTACTATTGGTCCTGGGTTAAAGCTGCATGTCTTCTTGCTCCATTAGAAGATATTTTCCTGACATATACTGCCTCTGGACTACAAAGTGTTTGTCCTCTGGACTGCAAATTGAGGGTTCCAGTGGGGTTAGCCGGCTGAATCCTGAAGCTCCATCTTCCTTCGCTTCTTTGAGTGGCAGTTATATTTTCCTTTTATCCCTGGAACTGGGTTCAGGATTCAAGTCTGGATTAAAACTCAGTGTAAAGGTCACCTACAGGAAAGGGAGCAAACCTAGAAAGAACAAACTTGTGAGTTACAAAAGAACTCTGGAGGTGTTACTTACAGGAGTACTGGGGGAGAAGGTGGAGGATAGTGGCTTAGATAAAATTCTTTGTATACCCTAGGCAATTTTCCCCAGCAACTTGAAGGTTTTTCCCAGGGGCAGATGGAACACCCTGATCGACTAACAGCACACCATAAGGGCGAAGGCTCTCACCAGGGGCCCAAAAGGAAGAAGATACCCTTGGAGAGGCCAGAGAAGAAGATCCTCAAAACAATGGCATGATAAGGGTCATGATGAGTTATCTATGACTTGAGGGCACTTAACAACAACAACATATCCAAGAGAGCAGATTTCCTCAATACACCACATCTTTTGATCTCTTGAATACTGCTGCCTAAAACTGCTTAGACCTAAGTAGGGTCTGTTCACCACTCTCAAAGCTCCTTTGCCATTTGTAAAAGGGGCGGGTAGGGATGCCTACTTCGAATTGCAGTCTGACCATTTGGTGAAGGTGAGGGGACAATTGTGGTGGCACTAGAACTGGGGATGCTGTCCCTGGCCATGGTTTTCAGCAAGACACAGGGTTCAGACCTCGGTGGAGGGCTTTGGTAGGGCTATATGTGCCACCCAGGCCAAGAGGTATGCCCTCCCACTTCTGGGAAGTGATTGTGTTTCTTATGATGAACCATCCTTGCATACCTATTATGGATCCCACTTGGTATGATGTTGTTGTTGTTGTTATGTGCTGTCGAGTCATTTGCGACTCATAGCGACCCTATGTACAACAGCTCTAAATCCTGCTCTATCCTGTGCCAATCTCATTGCCTCTGACACACCC
>NW_006399934.1:5067796-5078218 GCF_000299155.1 Elephantulus edwardii
TGGAAAAGTAAAAGAAAAATTCTTTCATTGTTTTACAATCTCTCCCCCCACGTCCACTCCACCATACAGCCTTCGCTCTGGATTCCTGTCTTGACAAAAATACCTAATAATTTTCCCTCTTAAACAGTTTTCTTCCTCATCTGTTTCAATGCAGTATACATTATTGAACCCATCCTTCTCAGTATCCTCCCAACCCTGAGATCAGTCCTGCTTTATAACAGTGGTCCCATGCAGTATTTGTCCTTTTGTGACTGAGATACTTCACTCAGAATAATGTCCTCCAGGGTCATCTATTTTGAATAATATTGCATGAGTTCCTTGTTTTTCAATGCAGCCTAGTATTCCCTTGTGTGAATATACCACAGCTTCTCTATCCACTCATTTGTTGATTGACCCTTAGGTTGTTTCCAACTCCTTGCTATTGTGAACAAAGCCATGATAAACATGCATGTGTGTATATTTGCTTGGATGTCAGTTATGGTCTCTTTGGGGTATATTCCCAGTAGTGGAATTGCTAGGTCGAATGCTATCTCTATTTGCAACTTTTTGAGAAAACACTATACTGCCTTCTACAGTGGTTTCACCATTTTACACTTCTACCAATTGACGGCACATAACAACAACAACAACAACAACAGTGAATAAGGGTTCCAGGTTTTTCACACCCTCACCAGCATTTGTTGCTTGCTGTTCTGTTAAATTTTGCAATTCTGACTGGGGTGAGATGATATCTCATAGTTGTTTTGGTTTGCATCCCTCTTAGAGCTAGGGATTTTGAACATTTCTTCATGTGCTTGGTAGCCATCTGAATGTCTTCTGAATGTCTCCTCTGGGGTCTCATGGAGGCTGGGGACAGTTGGTTGCTCTCTGGAGTCACAAGATGGCGGGTGGTTGCTCTCTACTTGCTCCTGGTGTGTGGGTTCCACAGTGCCTTGGCTGGTGTCTATTGGCTGGGACTCAGCTATCCTGTGTGTGGTTCAAATTTCCAGCTCTTTGGCTGCACTGGGTTCAGGCCTCATCTAATATGCTTATTCTGTCTTTTCTTCCTTTTCCTTTGTTACTTTTGCTAATGATGTGTTGATTCCATTGACCTTTTCAAAGAACTGAATCCTGGTTTTGTTGATGGTTTCAATTGTTTTTCTGTTTTCTATTTCATTTCTTTCTGCCCAAATTTTTATAATTTCAGAGGTATTTTAGAGGTTGTTGGGTTTTCTCGCTGTTCTTTTTCAATTTGTGGGAGATGTTGGGTTAGAGAATCAATTATCATTTTTTCTTCCTTTTTGATGTATTTGATTATCGCTATAAATTGACCTCTAATTAGCTTTTCACTGTTTTTCAGAGATTTTGGTACATTGTGTTTTCATTGTCATTTGTTTCAAGAAAACTTTTAATTGAATTTTTTATTTTTTCTATTGCCCACTCAGTTCAAGCAAGCTATTATTAAGCTTCCAAACATATGGTTTTTCCTCTTTTATCCTCTTGTTATTAATTTCTAATTTTGTAGCATTGTGGTCTGAGAAGATGCTTTATATTATTTCTATGATTTTTCATTTATTGATGTTTGCCTTGTAATCTAAAATGTGATCTATCCTGGCTAGCATTCCATGAACATTGGAGAAGAAGATATACTATATTTTTAGGGGCTGCATTAGCCTGTGTATATCTATGAGATTTAGTTGGCTTATTGTGTGGTTTAATTTTTCTGCATCTTTGTTGAATTTCTTTCTGGTATTTCTATCTTTTCTTGAGAGTGGTGTATTGAAGTCTCCTACTACTCTAGTGGTGTTGTCTATTTCTTTTTCCAGTTTTGTTAATGTGTGCTTTGTATATTTTGCAGCTCTATCATTTGGTGCATAGATATTTATTATTGTTATATCCTCTTGTTATATTGACCCTGTAAGCATTATGTAGTGACCTTCATTGTCCTTTGTGATGGCTTTTCCATTAAAATCTATTTTATCAGTGATTAATATCACTACTCCTGCTTTTTTCTTGCCATTTGCTTGGTATATTTTTTACACCTTTTATTTTTAGTCTTTCTTTATCTTCATGTGTGTCTCTTGTAGAGAGCATGTTGATTAGTTTTGGGTTTTTTTCCTCCAATCTGTTACTCTTTTCCTAATCAGTGCTGCATTTAAACCATTCACATTCAGTGTCATTATTGAGAGGCAAAGTTTTATTTCTATCATTTTGTTGAGATCTTTTTAGTGTTGTTGCTGGTTACTTTGGTCCATCCTGCTTTCTGTGGCACCTCTGTAAGGAGGATGTTTCTCAGTGTTTCCTGCAACACTGGTCTTGTTTTTACAAACTTTCTTAGGTTCTGCTTTTCGGAGAATATCTTGATCTCTCCTTCATATTTGATGGAAAAAGTCATATTTTGGCTCCTGTGGATTTGGTTTAATTTTCCTCAGCTTCAGCTTGAACTTGCATATGAGTAATTGGTGGTCTGTTCCACAATCATATTTGATCTCTCTTTTAAGTTACTCTGTTTCTCCCTAGCTAGTTTCAGAATTCTCTCTTTATCTTTGGTTCTGGCAAATTTGACAACAATATGCCCCTTTGTAGTTTTCTTTTAGGGTCTACTCTATATGGTGTTCACTCAGCTTCTTGATTATATATTCTCTCATTCTTCATTATGCTTGGAAAGATTTTCCTAGTAATTCTTCTACAACTTTCTCAGTGACTTTACTTGCTTATTCCTGTTTTGGGATTCTGATTATGCACATTTTATTCATCTTTATGGAGAACGACATCATGCTTGGGAGGGTGGAGGGACCGCGCAGGAGGGGAACACCCTCTATGAGGTGGATTGATTCAGTGACTGGGATAATCGGGATGGGAGTGTCAGAGACAGCGTGATTGGCACAGGACAGAGCAGAGTTTAGGGCTGTTGTACATAGGGTTGCTATGAGTCGCAAGTGACTCGATGGCACATAACAACAACAACATGGTATCCCACATTATTCTTGGGATTTCTTCTTTTTCCTTCATTTTTATTCTGCTTTTTGTTCTATCAGAGTAGTGGTAACAATTCTTCTATTTCACTAGTTCTGTGTTCCGTCTCTTCAACTGTGTTCATATGTCCCTCCAATATGTTGACAGGATTTGAAACATTGGTCCTCCTATTCTGGATTATGGTTTCTTGTTTGTCCAGAGCCTCTGATATCTCATTGTTTTTTGTCTGTTTTGTCTTATATTGTTTTTTTTTAAGTTCCTCTTGGTTTTTGCTTGCAAAGTCCTGTAACTATTCGAGGTTGTCTTTCACCAATTGAAAATACTCAATCATTGTTCTTTTGAATTCTGTGTCCAAAAGTTCCATCAGACTTTCTGGCTTCACTAAATCCTCTGATGCTGTTTCGTTTCTGTAGAGTGACATCTTGTTTTGTGTTTATATAGGGTGTCACGTAGGCTGCTTCTTCTGTGCCACTGCTGTGATAGAATTTTTCTTGGCTGAAGCCTTAGCAGGCTCTTGGTCTGAAAACCTTTTCTCAGGCAGGCATTGCTCCAGAGGAAGTTGGAGCAGTTACCCTGCCTAAGTTTCTCTCTGAACTTTTGACTCAAAGGAAAACTTGCTTCAGCTGGGGAGAGATATGCCCTGTGAATTAGTAGCCTTCTCTGTCAGGCAACTGCTACAGCTAGGCCAGCCTAAGGTGTCAGGAGGTAAAGGTAGCTCAAGTTCTGGGAGGGGGAGGAATAGAGTCACTTGTATATTGGTGTCACTGATGCAGTTCAGAGGAGTGACAATGGGTAATCCTCTAGGTGTTGGGGCTGGGCATCCAGGAGATGGGGCCTGGTCCGGCAGGCAGTGGGACTGGCTTCCAGACTTCCCTTGGGTCAAAATTTCAGAAAGAAACTCAGGCAGGGCAACTACCCCAATCTCCTCTGGAGCAGAGACTTCCTGAGCCAAGATTTTTAGACCAAGAAGCTGCTAAGAACTCAGCCATGAAAAACTCTACCACAACAATGGCACAGAAGAAGTAGACTAACTCACACTCTATACAAACCCCAAACAAGATGTCACCCCCTCAGGAGTCACCAGTTCTTTCCATGTCCAGGTGGTGGGGAAAGATCCTCCATGTGTGGGTTTGGGGGTCCAGGCGGTGGATCTGGTGTATGCAGGTGGAGGTGCCTGAGGGATGCCATGTAGCAGTGCTGTGGTCTAATGCTCCATGTAGGAAACCAGTTTAGGGCACATTAAGAATTTTTAAAGACAGATACCTAGTTAATTGACTGGAACAGATATGTGTTGGGTGCAATGCCATCATCATCTTAAAACTGGGCTTGAGGCATTGACCTAATATAGATGTCTTCCAGTCAGTTGGCCAAGTGGTGTCCTTCAGTTTCTTGGAACAACTTGGTGAACATATCTAGAGCAGCATCTGTTATTTTAAATACATCAATTGTTATACCATCAATTTCTGAGGCCTTATTCTTTTACCATTTTTTTTTTCAAACAGTTTGGACTTCTTCATCACTATAGGCTCTTGCTCATATGTTGTTTCATGAAATTTTTCTGTCTGCCAATTCCTTTTGGTACAGTGACTTTGTATATTCTGTAATCTTATTTTAATACTTCCTGGATCATTTCATATTCTGTCCAAAGCATCCTTAAGTACAGCAGCTCATGGTTTGGATTTGTTCTTCAGTTCCTTGAGCTTAAGAAATGCTGAGCAAGTTTGGCCCTTTTTATTTTCAGACTTGAGCTCCTTGTACTTTTCATTGTAATACTTTACTTTGTTTCCAGTGCTGCCTTTTGAAATCTTCTGTTCATCTCTTTAATATCTTTAATTCTTCCCTCCTCTGCTTTGGGTTCTCGGCGCTGTAGTGTAATATTCAGAATCCCTCCTGACATTATTTTGGTCTTCCTCTTCTGTCTTTGTAATGACCTTTTGCACTCTTCTCTTGATATCCTCCTACACCTCATCTGCTCTTTGCTCATTGGTGTTCAAGGCCTCAAATCGCTTCCTGAGATGGTTCTGAAATTCAGGTAGGATAGACGCAAGGTCATATTTTGGTTCCAGTGGATTTTACTTAATTTCCTTAGCTTCAGATTCAACTTACACATAAGTAATTGGTGGTCTGTTCCACAATCAGCACCTAGCCAAGTTTTCACAGCTGATATTGAGCTTCTCTAGCAGTTCTTTACACAGATATTGTATTGTAATCAATACAAGATGGATCTTGGTTGAAAGAAGGGAGTAACAGAGAAATGTCTGTGTTTCATTCGTTATGTAAAGGTGTTTGACTGTGTGTATCACAACAAACTGTGGCTGACTCTAAGAACTTGAATTATAGAACACTTGATTGTGTTCATGTAAAACCTATACTTGGACCAGGAGTCAGTCATCAGAACAGAGCAAGGAAACACTGCATGGTTCAAAATTGAAAAGGGTGTATGCCAGGGATGTGTCCTATTTCCATTCCTTTCCAACCTATATGCAGATTATCTGGGAGGTTGGGCTGTATGAGGGACGTATGGCATCAGGATTGGTGGAAGATTCATTAACAATGTGCATTATGCAGATGACACAACCCTATTTGCTGAAACTGAGGAGGACCTGAAGTGCTTGCTGCAGAGTGTCAAGGACCACAGCCTTCAATATGGATTGAGGCTCAATATCAAGAAGATGAAGATTCTAACCACTGGGCCACATCAGGATGGATGCTGAAGACATTGAATTTGTTAGCAACTTTAGTTTGCTTGGCTCCACAATCAAAACTCTTGGTACTAGCAGCCAGGACATTAAAAGATGTATTGCATTGAGAAAGTCTCCTGCCAGAGACCTCTCCAAAGTACTGAAGAACAATAATGTCAGTCTGAAGACTAAAGTGTGTCTGATACAGGCCATGGTCCTTGCAATCACTTGCTATACATCAGACAGCTGGACAATGACTAGGGATGATAAAGGAGAATTGAGCCTTTGAACTGTGGTATTGGACAAGAGTATTGAATATACCACGAACTATAAAGAAAACAAACAGGTTCATGCTGGAGTGGGCTAAACCAGGCTGCTCCTTGGAGGCAAGGATTCTGAGGCTTCATCTGACATACTTTGGACAGGCTGCAAGGAGGGACCAGTCCCTGGAGAAGGACGTCATGCTTGGGAAGGTAGAAGGACACTGCAGGAGAAGAAGACTCTATGAGGTGGGTTGATTCAGTCAGTGACTGGGGTAATGGGGGTAGGTGTTTGGAGATTGTCGCAGGACAGAGCAGGTTTTAGGGCTGTTGTGCATAGGGTCTCTATGAGTCATAAGTGACTTGATGGCACATAACAACAATAACAACAACAAGTAATTAAAATTATTTTATACCTTTCCTCTTGTTTCCCCCACTATCAGATTTAAATTTTTGAAACATTTTCAGTAGCCATTGTCTTCTTATTCTTGTGTACCATAGGTTCAGATGCAATGATCCTGCGGCAGGCTCTGGTGGGTTTTCAGAGGCAGTTAATCACACAGGAAGAGGTTACCCATTTCCCTATCCTTTTCCTGCAGAGTGGCAGACGACCTCAAACTTTACAGCTTCAGGACAGCAAAGCAGCTTCTTGCCACTAGGCCACTAGAGCTCTCTATTCAGTGTTTACTTAGTGATTTACTGCATAGAATAAGATAAAGTAATTAGTAATGTTGTTGCAATGTGCCATTGAGTTGCCTGTGACTCATAGCCACCCTGTATACAACAGCTTTGAAGCTCGCCCTATACTGAGCCAGGCTCACCGATCCTGACACACCTAACCCCATTGCCCAGTTACTGTATCATTCCATTTCATCGGGGCCTCCCTCTCCTGTGCTGTCCCCTCACCCTTCCAAGCATGATTTCCTTCTACAAGCATTAATCCCTTCTGGCCACGTGCCCCATGTATGGGAGGCAAAGCTTCAAATTCCTAGCTTCCAAGGAGAGACTTGGTTTCACACTCTCCAAGGCAGACTTATTTGTTTTCTAGGTGGTCCATGGTATGCTCAAGACGCTTCTCCAGCACCACAACTCAAAGACATCTGTTCTTATGTTATCATCCTTAGTGACTGTCCAGCTCTCTGATGCATAGCACATGATTATGAATACTGTGGTCTAGATCAGGCACACCTCAGTCTCTAGACTGATATTTTTGCTTCTCAGTACTCTGGAGAGATCCCTGACAGCATATTTTCCCAGTGCAATTTGTCTTTTGATTTCCTAAATGCTGGTGACAAAGGTGCTGATTATGAAGCCGAGTAAACTGAAAATTATAATAACCTCATTCTCTTCTCCATCTATTATCGTGCTGACAATTTGTCCAGTGGATTTGTTTTCTCAATGCTGAGGTTCAATCCATATTGAAGGCTATAGTTCTTGGCCTTCTGCTGCAAGCACTTCAGGTCCTCCTTAATTTCAGCATAATGTATGTTGTTGATGACTCTTCCTCCAACCCTGATGCCACAGTCCTTGACCTTCTGCAGCAAGTGCTTCAGGTCCTCTTCAATTTCAGCATAACATAGATTGTTGATGACTCCTCCTCATTTCTCCTCATGAAGCCCAGTATCTTGAATGATCTGTGCTGCATAGTTATTGAAAAGGTAGGGAGAGTATTTCCCTGCTCTGCTCTGAGGACTTCTTCCTGGTCTGAGTATAGGTTTCACATGAGCACAATCACGTGTTCTGAGATGCCCATTTTTTTCAAGATCAGCCACAATTTGTTGTGATCCAGACAGTCAAATGACCTTGCAGAGTCAATGAAACACAGACATTCCTCTGGTATTTTCTGCTTTCTGTCAAGATCCATCTGTCACTGGAGAGAAAAATGTCTCTTTTCTGATTATATCATAGAAAGATTTGAATACTGAATATTAATTCACATATTTTTTAAGGAATATTTCATGAGTCTTTCAAAATGAAAGCAATTTTATTGTTAAGTTACATTTTAGTCATCATTCCTTACTTTTCTTTTTCAGTTCTCTATAATGTTTAAATTTGTAATTTACTCAATAAAAAAAGTAAATAGTTTTATCATTCTTTCTTTACAAGGAAATGATGGATTATAAAACTTACATGCAGAGAATGTATCAAGTGAGAGATGGCCATGATATATGTGATTTTTTGTCTATTCTCTTTTCTGTAATCCCTTGAATATCATGTTTTCTTTCCATGGACATTAATAAAAAGAAACACTTTCAGTATATACACAAAGGTAACTTCTATTACACTTATAACAAGTTTCTCAAACTAACTTGACTGACGGACTACTATACAGAATGATGCTGATGTTCAGTACTGTCTAGTCAGACTCGAGCCATATCTGACCCTCTGGTGGCTTTTCAGAGGCAGTTATTCACAAGGGATGTTGTCCACCAATGTCCCGCTTTGCAGGTGGTGTATTTGAATCAGGCGCCTTGGCAAGTGCTGTGAAGTGTCTAACTACTAGGCCACCAGAGCTCCCCTAAAAAGAGTATAGGATGAAGACAAATGAAAATAAGTTTTCTAAAGTTCAACTTCTACCAGTTACACTGAGTTAGAGATGGTTGAGGGAGAGGATTGTATTTAACCTAATTGGCCTCCAAAAATAAGATATGAACACCCACATGCACAAACTAAAATAGAGCTGGTGTAAATATTAACACTTTTTATTATTATTATTATTATTATTATTACTACATGACTCACTTAGACTCATTACTATCAAGTTGTAGCCCCTTCATAACCAACTTTCTGGTAGGTGTTTGATGAGCAATCTTCTCCCATACTATGCTCATGTTTCTCCTGTAGAGAGAGTTTCTGTTGCTAAGTGTGGTGACATAATGTTATTTCTCTGTCTGTAGTCTGAGGATACTTCCAGAAAGAAAAGGGCATTCATTGCTAACAGAGTAGTATATGTGGTATCATAGTAGAGAAACAAACAAGCAAAATGCTGCATCAAGATAATCCAAACTCATGACTGCACATGTATTGTAGAGCAGATCTGCATTCTGTCAGATTCTCAAGAGTATGACCCTTTAGAAACAAATCACCAGAGCTTTCTTTTCCAAGGAGTTAAGTGAGTTTAAAGTAATCTTTCATTAAATATATAATAAAAATCCATGTGAAAAAAGACATTTAATCACAGTATATTATAAAGCTTAATTTTGGGAATTTTACCATCACTTAAAGGGAACGCTTGTGATTTTGTAGTGAGAAATTGCACTGCCAATGCAGTTACCCCTTTTGAATCCACCAGCTATGCCACTGGAGAAAGATGAACAATCTCCTCCCTTGCAATTTATTGCCTCTGAAAATTGTGGGGTCAGCTATGATTTAGGTCCAACTGAAGGAGATAACAACAATGATATATCAACATAACATAAATGGTAAACTTTTTATTAATGTGGAATTATATTCAAATATGTTGGTATGTTTTATAAAAAGAAAAAATATTATGGAAAAGAAAGTTATATCCTTAATTTCCATAGACAGGCTTAATAGTTTAAAAAATATATTAACAATTAAATGCTAATATTCATTGCAGCATTATTAAGTAAATCATCTAAATATCCATTAATAGTTGTTGTTAAGTGCCTTCGAGTTGCAGGCAACTCATAATGACCCTATGAAGGAGAGTCCTCAACACTTTGTGTCTTTCATCCTCTCTCCAGGTTCATAGGGTTTCTGGAGGCAAGCTATGACAGAAGTGGATACCACAGTATCTTAGAAGAAATTATATTTCTCTCCAAAAAAAAGAAACCATTGAAAACTCTGTGGACTACATTTCTACTCTGACACTCATGGGACAGATTGAATTAGAATTAACTCAGCAGCAAAAGGTTAAGTTTGGTTTTTATATTTAGATAATTGTTGCTAGGTTAGTTGATTGTGTGTTGTTGAGTAAGAATCACCCACAGTTGATGCTCCAGTAAATTGCATGATAATGATTACCCATTCTTCTCTCACCGAGCAGCTGGTTAGATTAGACTGAGGTTTATTAACTATCAAGTTACTATCTTTTCTGTTTGGGGAATCTAACTTTTTTTAAATAACACAACTTTGTTAAAACACTATTTTTTTATACATCAACATTTGGAAAAGAGATTTTGCAATAAATATGACTAAACTTCATCTTGTATTAAATCTAATATAAATATTTATACTATTCTGTAAATAAGTATTGTGTACATGTGGAAGAAAAGGCCAATATTTTAAGTTGAAAGTATTCCCTAAATGTTAAAATTTAAAACAAACAAAATGTGGAGAATATAAAAGCAATTTTTTAAATTCCATCAAGCAATAACATAAGTAAATATATTGTTATGATACACTGTTGACTTTTCAGCGGGTTTTCTGAGGCAGTTAATCATACAGGAGAGCACTGCCTATCTTCTTTTTTTTTTTTTTTTTTTTTTGTGGAGCAGCTGGAGGACTCTAACTGAGTGCTTTTGGGTAGCCAGTGCAACCCCTTACCACCAAGCCATTGTTGT
>NW_006399934.1:5078358-5086441 GCF_000299155.1 Elephantulus edwardii
GAATCAATCCATCTCATAGAGGGTCTTCCCCTCCTGCGCTGTCCCTCCACCCTCCCAAACATGATGTCCCTCTCCAAGGACCCGTCCCTCCTGGCAACATGTCCAAAGTATGTCAGACGAAGCCCCAGAATCCTTGTCTCCAAGGAGTAGCTAAACCAAGCCATTAGAGCTTCCTAAATAATGATGAATACTTTTGAATTGATGATGAATACATGATAAACTTTGCATGATGAATACAACAAAGACTTTTAAAAATAATTTGAATAGTAATTTGTTTATTTTATCAAATTTAGATATTTATATTTATTAATGAAGCTTAAATTTTGTGTTTGCATTAATTATCTCAGATCCAAACTATAAAGCAAAGGGTTTATCAAAAAAGATTGAGAACTATTATAATCATATGTAAGATGCATAATAGGGAAGGAATAATTTAAGGTCATAGCAAATCATTCTTGGGGGCTTCTTCTGTAGATTGGGAAGACAAGAACATAATTTCAGAGGTCTCTACTGGCTTAAAAAGAATTAATAGTGACCAAAAAAATACACATGGTGCACATAGTCGATCATTGTGAATTTTCCAATAGACCTGTACACATGCATGTAACACGTTGTTGTTGTTGCTGTTGTTGTTGTGTGCTGTCGAGTCATAGACGACTCATAGTGACCCTATGAATGAAAGGCTTGAGCATTGTTCATAGGGTTTCCGGAGGCAAGCCATTTCGGAAGTGGATGACACTCCTGCTTCCAGACTTGTTTTAGTTGGGAAGCTCCAGCAAACACTGTCCACCATGGGTGACCATTATCATGTTTGACACATCTGTGTCACAGTAGTCAGCATCACAGCAACCACGAGTTACCTCTGTACAGCAATGCACAGACCAGTGTACCACCTTAGAACTCATTGTCTAATGTTTTGTTGAATGCAAGAGCTGGAATACAATAAGATACATTCTCAAGTAAACTCAAATTTCTGCAGCTAGAATTCTAGCATTATATCCATAAATAAGTTATTTAACTCCCTGATTTGAAAATAACTTGGCCATATCAGTATTAGTCATGTCTTTACTCAGCCGCTAGAGCACTAACTCTAGGATTATGAAAATAGTCAAAACATATACAGATGTGTGTATTTATTATTTGTCCATAGATTATTTTGAGAAATAAAAGGAAGCCATAACATTTACAAAAATGGAGATATGAGGGATTTTATGGAGTAGGTGACTTCAGGGTTACATGAAAGTATATTTTATACCTACATTTATACAGATAATTAAGCTATGTTCCTTCTAAATGAAAAACACTAAGAAAATATGATGGTGTCTAAAAGTTCCAGAATCTCAATAATTGCACAAGTTTAGTACACAACTCCCTAACTGAAGTCTCTTGACAGAAGTCTTTTCAGAGCTGTCTTAACCTCTTTGTTTCTCAAGGTGTAGATCAAAGGATTAAGAGAGGGAGTCACTACAGTATAGAAAAGTGTGAGGAATTTACTATGATTCTGTGTGTACTTGCTCTTAGGTTGGATGTAGACACAAATTATTGTCCCGAAGAACAAAACTACAACAATCAGGTGAGACCCACAGGTTCCAAAGGCTTTTCTTCTGACTTCAGCTGATTTTATTCTCAGCACACTCCTCACAATGCAGCCATAAGAGACCAAAATGAGTCCCAGAGGTAAAACCACATAGAGGACACAAGCTACAGATAGCTCATTCTCCAAGAAAGTTGTGTCTATGCATGCAATTTTTATGAGAGCAGGCTCTTCACACACAAAATCATCCACCCTATGGTGACTGCATAGAGACAACTGGAAAACAAGCGTGGTCTGTACTGTTGACTCCAGAAAACCACTAATCCATGCCACAGCTGTTAATTGCCAAAGACGTTTGGGGTGCATGATAACGCAATAGTGGAGGGGTCGACAGATAGCATTGAAGCGATCATAGGCCATTACAGTTAGAAGAATACATTCTGTGGAGCCCAACCCCAAAACACAGTATAGTTGGATTACACAACCAGTGTAGCTAATGGTCTTCTCGGGGCCTTTAATATTCCAAAGCATCTGTGGGACAATACTGGTTGTGAAACAAAGGTCCAGGAAGGAGAGATTTGAAAGGAAGAAGTACATGGGCGTGTGGAGTTTGGGATTCAAATATGAAACGAGTATTATGGCTGTGTTCCCCATCAATGTCAGAATATATATGATAGATATGAGTGCAAGGAGAATCCACTCCACCTGGGGCAAATCAGAAAATCCCAGTAAGATGAAACCTGCAGGCTTGCTGGCATTTGTTCCTTTCAAGACTTTTAAATTATGAATCAACATTCTTTATTGTTCCTATTTATTCCTGTGGGAGAAAATATGATTTTATAAGCAATGTAAATGGGGGGGAACCTCGTAAAACTTGAGCATTTGAAAACTTTAAATATAGAAGAGAAAGAGACAAAATAATCTGAAAAGTATGTACAATCGATTGATGTGAGATAGATAAATACACGGACAGATGATAGATAGATAGATAGATAGATGATAGATAGATAGATATGCACCATAGAGTCAGAACTGACTTATAGCTGATCATCCAGCTATTTTAGCTTTAAAATCAATGTATTAAATTAACTATTATCTCAATTTTGATAGACCAAGTAACATTTAAATATATCAGTTCCATTCTTGACCTCACTTTTCACCATGATACTTGTCTCAAGATAATGACTCTAATATGATAAATGCATCTGAGTTTAATTAACACAATTTTTAAAACAACCAGATCTCCATCTTCAGCTGGTTTTAAGAGACAATACAATCTCACAGGAGAAGATTGCCCACATAGTAGTTAGCAGCTGGTAGATTCAAACTGCTTGCTTTTGGAATGGCTGTGAAACTCCTTACCACTAGGCCACCGAGGCTCGTGCTAACTCTCTCTCTCTCTCTCTCTCTTCCCCCCCCTCCCTTTCTTTCAGTGGATTAGTGGCAAAGAATTGAACTGCTAATGCAAAGGAATGTGGTTCAAATCCACTAAATGCTCTATGGGAGGATGGGCACTCTCTTCCCACGTTGATTAACTGCCTCAAAAAACCCTCTGGAAGGTCGGCTTTGAGTCATTCCAACTCAGTGCCACAATGCAACAACAGAAGATAATAGATGTGGGTATAGATGTAGATAATTAATACAGAAGTCACAGAAAAAGCAATTATATTGAAAAAAGCAAGAATATAATAAATCATAATCATATATCAAAACAGATATGAACCAACCACTTTAAAATTTAATACATAAACTAAAAGTCTATGCACTATGGAAAATTTGAAAAGACATCAATTTTTGTGAATATAGATACATAACAGAGAATGCAAAAAACCAAAATTCTACCATATTAGAATAAAATATTTACTCTGAGAAATTATTCTACATGCTTATTGGAAGGCAATTTTGATTTCACAAAAAATAAATGACTCAGCTAACCACACTAAAAGAGATTACAGAATGGTCAAAAAATGTGGAAATAGACTCAGAAGGTAAAGACAAGGATTACTTGTCTGAAAACTTCTAGTGGAATCCTGAAACAATGGCAATGAATAGCCCTTCAAATCCAGAACAAAGCTCATCCTTTCAGGGCAAATGTAAGACAGACAATAAATTTATAGGGTGAACAAATAACTTCAAAAAGACCCCCACTTCTCAGGAAAATCAACAACACAAAGTCAAAATAGCAGCATTTTCCCAGGAAAAAGTTTAAAATTCAGGACAACTTGATACAGAATGATTAATGGAAACACAAGAGTAAAGTAGGAAGAGCATGATTGCACTGTGAGCATTATATTAAAAAGGAAAATATAATATCTGAATAGTTGAACAGAAAAAGTATTGCCCTACAAATTTTCTCTCAAATCACAATAAAAATAAAATTATAATCTTAATGTTATAAACAAGAAAATGGCTCAAAATAGCTGGTGCAATGACATTTATAAAGGTAAAACTTAAAATGTCAGTCATTATCTAAGCTTAACATGATTGATTGAGCATTCCTCCTTTTACTGAGATTAATAATATCAGGTCATGAGATAAGTGATCTCTTCCTTTAGAATTTTAGTCAGAAACTTTCTAACTATGAATATCTGGTTTCCTTAACAAGAAAATTTTAAAATCAAAGTGAGATAATAATTCTCTTTATTAGACATAATAGATGAACACCGAATGAATAAAGTATTAGAGAGGATATAAAGAGTTGTAGAAAACGATATAATAGTTGGAAATATATAAATAGAAATTACTTTCATTAATATTTATTCCTTTAATTTAGAATTGGTGATAGAATTAAGAGACACTTCTATTATTTGAGTCTTAGAACCTTATGAATATTACTCTCTAGATGAGTCAAATTAAAAAATCCCCATGAGTAAATTCACTTCTTCCACCAAATCCCCACCTCATGGCAATCCTGGTCTGTATAATTTTATTTTATTATATTGATTTTAATGAGTTTCTTTTATTTCAAAACTATGCAAATTTGCTTACACAAAACAATCCATTTTCCTTTCATAAAGTAAATTATATGGAATTGTAAAATAAGACTTGAATCATTAATTTATAAAGATTAAGTATTATACATGTGAAAATTATATTATTGGATCGTAATTTCAGGGTCTTCACATTGACTAGAAAACATGATTATCCTATGAGATCTAAGCCTGCATAACATCCTTTAAAGTGAACAAACAAAACCCTTTGTAATGACAAATTTCTCTCAAATATTAAACCTGAAATCATCAAATAAAACCTTATTTTTAAGAGTTCCAAGCCATTAGCCTGATCTCAGGCAATTATTGCAACACACCACACTATCTTCACTTTCCCTATCCTTTTTACCTTATGAATTTATGTATCCTAGAGCAATCAGTATTTTCCAAGAAGATTCTAGCCTGAAACCCTCTATTTATCTTTCCCATTCTTGTGAATAAAGATCTGGACAAGGATATTTAGATTAGTAAAGAGAAGTTAGCCAATTCTCAATTTTCATGAATACAGTAAATATTTAGTTGCACATAATGAATAACTTCTGTATTTCCTTTATTTTTTCCAGAACAGAAGAAACAAACACTACTTCTTAAGAAAAAAAACAATCCACCTGTAGGAAATTTTGGTTGCTTTGATGAAGTTTCTATCCTGGTCACAATTCCAGAACAGTAAGTGAAGAAATCAAGTAATCTGCTATCCACTACAATCTGCAGCCTCTCTATTGAAGTGTTCTTCAAGTTTATATGTTCATTTTATTTACTTAACATATGTCTCTGGAGCTCTCCTTCTCAGACAATTTCCCATCTCTGTATTGGCAAAGAAGGCAGGTCTCTTGAGAGAAAACCACAAAGGCTTATGTTCTTATGTCTACTAGAAAGCAATCAATTTTATAAAATTAATTTCCTAGCCCATTTTTTAAAAAAAAAATCCATTCCTGAACACACCCATGCAAGCACAGGTACAGGTACATTTTTACTATAAATGCACACATAATCAAAAGACAAATTCTTTTTTTTTTTTACAAATTCAATATTTGTAATGAAAACAGCCTTCAGTTTTGTGTGTTATGTTTTTCATAATGAATATGCAAAGCCAGCTAAGATGATTCATCCATTTACTATACTGATAATTACTTAATTTAGTTTAAAATTGATTATTTTTGTAATGCATATCTATTTTCAACTGTATTTGTACATATACAGATGAATCTCTGTATTCCACCTAAGACATTAAAACATGATTATTGAGAATAAAGTTAGAATGTGATTACTACCCTATAAATTACTGAGAAACAAGAAATTGTGGGAAGGAAATGCATGCTAACATATATTAAAGATGAGAAATGTAAATCATTGTCTTTTCAGAAATGGTTGACTTACATCAGGAAATATATTTCTATCTATTTAACCAGCCTTGGAAACCTTCTTTTTTTATTATTATTTGTTGTTATTGTTTTCTACTTGAAGTACCTCTTAAAGACAATACAATGGTTTCTTTGAGAACTTCTAAAGCGTATTTCAAGCTTTATCCAAAATTGGGGAGCATGAAGGACGTATTAAAACCTCATATACATTTATTTTTAACATCCTAAAAAGTTATCTTTCACTCTGCATTCAACAAAAAATATGAAGACCTGTTTAACATTGTTGGTGTTGTTATGTCCGTCGAGTCACATGCAGCTCATAGCTACCCTAGGTACAACAGCCCTAAACTCTGCTCTGTCCTGTGGCAATTGCACAATCTCTGATACACACCCAACCCAATTACCCCAGTCACTGAATCAATCCACCTCATAGAGGGCCTTCCCTTCCTGTGCTGTCCCTCCACCTACCAAGCATGATGTCCCTCTCCAAGAATCAGTCCCTCCTTACAACATGTCCAAAGTATGTTAGATGGAGCCTCAGAATCCTTGCCTTCAAGGAGCCACCTGGTTTGACCCTTTCCAGGATGAATCTGTTTGTTTTCCTAGCAGTCCATGGTACCCTCAATACTCTTCTCCAGCACCACAGCTCAAAGGCATCAATTCTCCTTCTATCCTCCTTAGTCACTATCCAACACTCTGAGGCATAACAAGTGATAGCAAAGACCATGGCCTGTATCAGACACACCCTAGTCTCCAGAGAGACACCATTGCTCTTTAGTACCCTGGAGAGATCCCTAACAGCAGACTTGCCCATCGCAATACATCTTTTAATTTCCTGGCTACTGGTGCTGAGAGTGTTGACTGTGGAGCCAAGCAAACTAAAATTGCGAACAATCTCAATCTCTTCACCATCCATCCTGATGCTGCCAATTGGCCCACTAGTGAGAATGGTTGTCTTCTTGACATTGAGCTTCAATCCATACTGGAGGGGGCAGTCCTTGACCCTCTGCAGCAAGCACTTCAGATCCTCCTCAGTTTCAGCAAGTAGGGTTGTGTCATCTGCATAACGCAGATTGTTAATAGATCTTCCAACAATCCTGACACCATACTCCTCCTTATAGAGACCAGTCTCCCGGATAATCTGTTCTGCATATAGGTTGAAAAGGTATGGAGATAGGACACATCCCTGGAGTACGCCTTTCCCGATTTTGAACCATGCAGTGTTTCCTTGCTCTGTTCTGACAACTGTCTCTTGGTCCAAGTATAGGTTTCTCATTAGCATCATCAAGTGTTCTGGAATTCCCATTCTTCTCAGAGTCAGCCACAGTTTGTTATGATCCACACAGTAGAACGCCTTTACATAATCAATAAAATACAGATATACACTCCTCTGGTATTCCATGCTTTCAGCTAAGATCCATCTAACATCAGCTACAATATCCCTAGTACCATGGCCCCTTCTAAACCAAGCCTGGACTTCTGGCAGTTCTCTGCTGATGTGCTGTTCCAGTCGTTTTTGGAAAATCTTCAGTAGAACCTTGTTTGCGTGTGAAATCAATGATACTGTTCTATAGTTTCCGCACTCTGTTAGGTCACCCTTCTTTGGATGGGAACAAATATAGACCTCTTCCATTTAGTTGGCCAAGTGGTTGTTCTCCAGATTTCTTGGCACAACTTGGTGAGCATGTCCAGTGCAAGATCTGTTAGCTGAAATATGTCAATTGGTATACCATCTCAAAATTAAGCTTTATAATATACTTTGATTAAGCATCTTTTTTACATGGATTTTTATTATTTATTTAATGTTTTGGTTTTTATGTAGGTCATTTATATTTTATGTCTTTTCTATATTGTCCAGTCTCAAAATTGTTACATTTATTCTAGAATGGTCAACAACATCAGGAAATGGATCAGCTCATTTTTCTTAATGAGTTTTGCCAGATCCTTTATGTTCAAATCTTATTCTTTCCATATCACATCCTAGAATTCACTTTACAATTACTTTGGCAATTTCCTCCATTTCTTGCTTGCTTCAAATCACCTGTTTACTATCCCCATGTTTTTTAGCTGCTGGAAGTTGTTCTTGTGGCCAAGTAGATAGAGAGCTGCACTGTTCTCTGAGGTAGTTGAAACCACCAGTGGTGCCTGAAGAGAAAGATAGTCAGTATCCTCCTGAGGGGGATATATATATATATAAT
>NW_006399934.1:5087656-5088715 GCF_000299155.1 Elephantulus edwardii
GGTTGGCGCAGGATAGAGCAGGGTTTAGGGCTGTTGTGCATAGGGTCGCTATGAGTGGCAAACGACGGCACATAACAACAACAATAGTGAAAGAACAAAGGAAACTCTGTTGGCCTCATAGTAAGGAATTGCACTGTCATCCAGCAGGCAAATCAGTTTCCTCTCAATGGTATGTAACAATATTTTATTTAATTAATTCCTATTTTGTCTACCAATAGAAAAATAATATTTTCCCTAGAATTTGGAAGTACTTGCTTCATTATGGCCCGGTTTTAATTATTTTTGTTGAGAATTCTAATGACATTTTAATTTACGAATGCTTAGATGCAAGATTTCATTACTCAGTCCACACACTCCTAATATCGTTCAGTGCATATTATCTTGATATTTCATTTTACTCTACCTTAGTGTCTTTCCTGTTAATTTTGCTATGCACTTAATGCCATGTGAATAACAGTTTAAACTACTTCTTTATAGAACAAAAGTCTTTTCAACAATAATCACAAACTATAATAATAATAATAATAGCAAGAAAAGAAAGTCAGCCAGAGAAAATTTTGAAAGCACACTGACTTTAATTAAGTTTAAAAAGATGTAAAACATATTACAATAAAATCTGTAAAAGGTGTCATTATAAGACTAATGTAGTTTTTTTTATTTCTTCCATACCCTTAAAATAAGTAACATTGAAAATAGAAGAAACTTTAAATTTTAAGCATACAAGTCACATCCCATAAATATTTATAAATATAAAACTTACTAATGAAAGACTACTTTAAACTCACCTAAACTCCTTGGAAAAGAAAGCTCTGGTGATTTGTTTCTAAAGGGTCATACTCTTGAGAATCTGACAAAATGCAGATCTGCTCTGCAATACATGCGCAGTCATGAGTTTGGATCATCTTGATGCGCCATTTTGCTTGTTTGTTTCACTACTATGATACCACATATACTACTCTGATAGCAATGAATACCGTTTTCTTTCTGGAAGTAACCTCAGACTCCAGACAGAGAAATAACATTATGTCACCACACTTAGCAACAGAAACTCTCTCTACA
>NW_006399934.1:5089845-5091018 GCF_000299155.1 Elephantulus edwardii
TTGACAGAAAGCAGAAAATACCAGAGGAATGTCTGTGTTTCATTGACTCTGCAAGGTCATTTGACTGTCTGGATCACAACAAATTGTGGCCGATCTTGAAGAAAATGGGCGTCTCAGAACATGTGATTGTGCTCATGTGAAACCTATACTCAGACCAGGAAGAAGTCCTCAGAGCAGAGCAGGGAAATACTGCATAGTTCAAAATCAGGAAAGGAGTGTGTCAGGGAAGCTTCCTGTCTCCATACCTTTTCAATAACTATGCAGCACAGATCATTCAAGAGACTGGGCTTCATGAGGAGAAATGAGGAGAAGTCATCAACAATCTATGTTATGCTGAAATTGAAGAGGACCTGAAGCACTTGCTGCAGAAGGTCAAGGACTGTGGCATCAGGGTTGAAGGAAGAGTCATCAACAACATACATTATGCTGAAATTAAGGAGGACCTGAAGTGCTCGCTGCAGATGGCCAAGAACTATAGCCTTCAATATGGATTGAACCTCAGCACTGAGAAAACAAATCCACTGGACCAATTGTCAGCACGATAATAGATGGAGAAGAGAATGAGGTTATTATAATTTTCAGTTTACTTGGCTTCACAATCAGCACCTTTGTCACAAGCATTTAGGAAATCAAAAGACAAATTGCACTGGGAAAATATGCTGTCAGGGATCTCTCCAGAGTACTGAGAAGCAAAAATATCAGTCTAGAGACTGAGGTGTGCGTGATCTAGACCATGGTCTTCATAATCATGTGCTATGCATCAGAGAGCTGGACAATCACTAAGGATGATAGAATAAGAACAGATATCTTTTGAGTTGTGGTGCTGGAGAAGAGTCTTGAGCATACCATGTACCACCTAGAAAACAAATAAGTCTGTCTTGGAGAGGGTGAAACCAAGTCTGTCCATGGAAGCTTGGAATTTGAAGCTTTGCCTCCCATACATGGGGGCACATGGCCAGTAGGGATTAATGCTTGTAGAAGGAAATAATGCTTGGAAGGGTGAGGGGACAGCACAGGAGAGGGAGACCATGGATGAGATGGAATGCTACAGTAACTGGGCAATGGGGTTAGGTGTGTTGGAATCAGTGAGCCTGGCTCAGTATAGGACGAGCTTCAAAGCTATAGTATATAGGGTGGCTATGAGTCACAGGCACTCAGTGGCACATTGCAACA
>NW_006399934.1:5096386-5097351 GCF_000299155.1 Elephantulus edwardii
TAAATATATTAATCACAGCAGTCTTTAATCTACAGTAAAATTATAAACAATTCATGTTTAATCACTTAAATATAAATAATTAGAAGCAATTATAAATTAATGTTTTATAATATAGAATTCTAACAAATCATTTTATTCATACCTATACTGTAACATTGTTCAGTTATTGGTATTACTGTTAGTATTTATTGACATAGGGAGAAAGGTTGTATATTTGTTATTAATACAATCTTATTAAAAGATTTTCATATGCCCAGTTATCTAGTTAGATTCTAATAGCAAAGATAGGAAGGAGTTTTGGGAGAGTTTTCTCCCCTCTCTTCTTTGTTTCACTTTATCCATAAACCTGAATATTGGAACATAAACACTTAGGAGCTTGACTATTAGTTCAGTCATTTATCTAATATAGTCTAACTAGATAGACATTAAATGTCCATTTAAGAATGTCTTTATTTGTGTTTCTCCCATGATAGCAGTTCTCTGGACACTATACAACTACACACTAATTAGCAACTTGGAAATACAGATCCCCAATGTTTTGAGAGAATCTATAAACTTATTTTTTTCAGTTCTTATTTTTCTCCAAGGACTATTGTACACAAAATATTTCCACTCAATTGACTCATGAGTATTGGTCAGTGATACTGACTTTAGTGAAGAAATTCATATATACTAATTGTTCATTAAAGTCAAGGTATCCCTTTTCTGTTCTTTCTCAAAGTCAAAAAGGGAGAAGAAAGGCAACTTAGTGCATGTAAGTAAACAGTCTTATTTTCTGATATCACAACAGCATCCTCCTTGTAGAGTTTCCTCTAATTACATGGCTTAGCATTGATTGTCCCAGATTTTCCCTTAAATTACTCACTTTGCCACTCTTACAGATTCCTGTCCAGGAGATCTTTTTTTATGTCTGGCTTTTATGCATCTATCTCAAATATCAAAATTATTCATAAGACAAGAAGACT
>NW_006399934.1:5119850-5121147 GCF_000299155.1 Elephantulus edwardii
ATTATTGTGTCTCATCAAGTCTGTAAGAATGAAAGCCACAATATATATTTTATTAATATTTTATTCTGACTCACTACTCAATGTGAAACATTGTCCTGCTTTCTATTTTGTGTTATTTAGAATAATGATCATTCATAATCCATTTAATACTTATTCTAAACATGTCCTTCTATATTTCTAACTGCTACAAATAAAATTGTAGTTACATAAATTGAAACTTTTCTCCTCCTTTTAGTATATTATCTTTAAAACTGGTTTTCAGAAAATGAGAAATAAAATAAGTAACATGAACAAAGAAGGATGAACTAAATGTGCATGAGGAAAATGTGATAAAAAGTGATGTATTACTTTAAGATGATATTTTAAATAATCAATTTTCCCCTTTTCTGTGAAACATTACTAGGGTTTCTTTTAGGCAAAAAACAAAACAAACAAAATTACCTAAGAGGTTATCTCAGTTATTGAAAGCAAAGAGTAATAATATCTCCCTGTTTTGATTTCCCTATCTCCCGTCTTCTCATTTATCTTAGCAGGGTGATGGAGAAAAACAATGAATCATCTGGGGGACATTTTATTTTGCTCGGATTCTCAGACCAGCCACAATTAGAGGTAGTCCTTTTTGTGGTTGTCTTGATATCCTATCTTCTGACCCTCATGGGTAACACAGCCATCATACTGCTTTGCATTGTGGACTCAAAACTCCATACACCTATGTATTTCTTTCTCACAAATCTCTCCTTTCTTGACCTTTGCTTCACTACTAGTGTTGTTCCTCAGCTATTGTGGAATCTAAAGGGACCAGCCAAGACTATCACCCAGATCGGCTGTGTCATACAACTCTATGTATCTCTATCTTTGGGTTCTACTGAATGGGTACTCCTTACTATTATGGCACTTGATCGCTAAGTGGCTGCCGGCAAACCTCTCAGTTATACTACTATCATGCACCCAGCATTCTGCAAGTCCTTAGCAGGAATAGAATGGCTAAGTGGAGTAGGAAACACTCATCCAGAGCACCATCATCATTCAACTTCCCAGATGTGGGCATTATCGAATTCACCACTTCTTGTGTGAGATTCCTGCTATGATCAAGCTTGCATGTGTTGACATCCGTGCAAATGAAGTCCAGCTTTTTGTGGCCACATTAGTTTTGCTCCTTCTCCCTATGGCACTGATCTTAGTGTCCTATGGACTTATTGTTCAAGCAGTGATAAAAATTAAATCAGTCCAAGCATGGCGGAAGGCCCTAGGGACCTGTGGCTCCCATCTAATAGTGGTGTCTCTTTTTTTTGGAACC
>NW_006399934.1:5121574-5126082 GCF_000299155.1 Elephantulus edwardii
AGTTAACTATGTCTCATAGTGACGCTGTGAGGAACAGTAGAAACCTCTCCCTATCCTGCCCCAACGTCATGGTATCCATCATATTCTCGTCTATATTATTGCAATTGCTATGTCAAACCATCTCTTGGAAATAAATTCCTCTTTTTTGGCTGACTTTTCCCTTTCACAACATAATGTCTTTTTTTCAAAGACTGGCTCATCTTGATAACATACCCAAAGCATGTGAGACAAAGTTTCACCTTCCTTGCCTGTAAAGAGGACCCTGGTTGTACCTCCTCCACAAACTTATTTGTCTTTTTGGTAGTCAGTGTTATAATCAATAGTTATTCACCCACACTGCAATTTAAAGTCATCCATTCTTCTTCATTCATTCTTATTCACTAAGCAACATTTAGATTCATACAAAGCAGTTGAAAATACATTGTCCCTTAGTTTCTATACAACATTAAATAACTACTTTCAAACATGTAGTATGTGTACTGCTTACCTCTGTGGCCATATCTACCTATGGATACCATAGTAGAGAAAAAGAAAATAATTTCTATTTAACACAAAGTACTCAAAGAACTTCATGTGTTTATTCGTGTTTGTGTGAGAGAGAAAGCAAGAGATAGAAAACAAAAATAACTTACTTTTATTGTTGTTGTTATGTACCATCAAGTCGCCTTTGACTCATAGTGACCTTATATACAACAGGTTTAAACCCTGCTATTTTGTGCCAATCTTATTGTCTCTGACACTCCTATCCCATTACCTTCGTCATGGAATCAATCCAACTTATCGAGGGTCTTCCTCTCCTGTGCTATCCATCTACCTTCCCAAGCATGGCATCCCTCTCCAAGGATTGGTCCCTCCTTGCAACATGTCCAAAATACGTCCCATGAAGATTTAGAATCCTTGCCTCCAAGGATCAGCCTAGTTTCACCCTTGCTAGAATGAACTTGTTTTCCTAGTAGTCCTCAGTATGTTCAATACATTTCTCCAGCACCACAGCTCAACAGCATCAATTCTCCCTCTATCATCTTTAGTTACGTTGTTGGTGTTGTTGTTGTTAAGTGCCATCGAGTCATATACAACTCATAGCGATGCTATGAACGAAAGACCTAACACTTGTATAACTTTCTTAGGGTTTCTGGAGACAAGCTATTTCAAAAGTGGATGCCTCTCCTACTTCCAAGTTTATTTAATTGGGAGCTCCACCAAACACTGTCCACCATGGGTAACCATTATTGCATTTGACAAATCAGTGTTTAGACATATTAAAAATAAGCACAAAACTGGAATGATGTAATATTATGTGTTGTAGATAATAAGAATGTGGAAGGGGTTTACATACTTTGAAATATATATTTTCTAAAAGAATGACTGAAAATATGTGAAATAAATTGATAATTAAGAAGATAAAATAAACATAGAAAATTAGAGCCAAAGTCACATAAGGAAAGAAATAATAAAAATAATATTAGAAATTAAATAATAAATAACATTTAAATGGGAGGATAGGTAAAACAGAAAATATATTGTTGGAAAAAATAATAAAATAATAATACTTTGGAGATATATCAAGGGGGAAAAGGAAGAATGCAAACTAAAGCAGTATCATTTGTAAAAGAAAGTAGAGGAAGTTTATATTAAGCATTATTAATAATTTGAACACATTTTGTGAAAGAACCACATTTCTTTTTGGGAATGTAAGGAAAGTATTTGTGTGTAAATGGAGAGTTCATTCAACCTCATGATATGTACAAACCAAACATTTTGTGTGAATCTAGAAGGAAGGAAAGATATGAACCAACCAGGTGGGGAGATATGTGCATATTATTGGAAGATATTTTGTAAAACCGAGATATCCTGTGGCAGGTAAGTACTGAGGTTTTACCAGGAAATCAACTCAAGACTGATTACAAAACTTTTATAAGTTCAATTTTTATGTAATTAAGTTAATCAGTCTTTCCTTTTCTAATTTAATATTATAATTTATACATCTCTACTTTCCTATATTATGGAAGTTTGAGAGTTTTTCTGATTCTGGAAGCAATGATACTGGTATTCCAAATGGTAGATGAATCACCCACAAAGGACATGTTTCACAGGATTTTCCAGACTAATACAGACTGGAAAGATTGACATGACAATTCACTTTCAATACTGATAAGAGTGATAAATGAACACATATTAAAATAAAAAGGTAGCAAGCATTTTTTAGTAGAGACTAGAAGAGAATAGAATACGCAGTAGCTAAACAATGAGATGAAATGTAGCAATAATTGTAAGATTAGTTATTAAGAATTAAAGATAAGGAAGATGAAAGACTCTGAATATTCCACAAGAAAGCCAAAAAAGACAAAGCAAAGGGAAGAAATTAAGGAGCTGAGTAGAAGATTTCAAAGGGCAGAACAGGAAGAGAAAGCAAAATATTATAATGAAATGTACAAAGAACTAGCGTCCAAAAATCAAAAGGGCAGAACTTGCTTGGCATTTCTTAAGCTGAAAGAACCGAAGAATAAATTCAAGCTTTGAGTTGTAATACTTAAGGAAATTATGGGTTGAATATTGAATGATTCAGGAATATTAAAAAAAGATCGAAGGAGTATACATTCACTGTACCAAAAAGAATTGGCAGACAAAGAAGAATTTCAAGAAATAACATATCAAAAGGCAATGGTGATGAAGGGGGAACTTCAGGCTGCTTTGAAGGAATTGGCAAAAAATAAAGCTGCAGGAACTGATGGAATACCAACTGACATATTTAAAAAAATAGATACTGTGCTGGATGTGCTTACTAGGTTATGTCAAGAAATCTGCAGAACAACTACCTGGACTACTAACTGGAAGAGATCCATATTATTCCCGTTCCAAAACAAAGGTGATGCACCAGAGTATGGAAAGTATCATACAATAACACTCCTATCACACACAAGCAAAATCCTGCTGAAGATTATCCAGAAATGACTGAAAGAGTACATTGACAGAGAACTACCAGAAATACAAGCTGGGTTTAGAAGAGGTCTTTGCACTAGTCACATTATCACCAATGTCAGATGGATCTTGTCAGAAAGCAAAGGGTACCAGAAGAGTATTTGTCTGTGTTTCTTTGATTATTCAAAGACATTTGATTGTGTGGATCACAAAAAATTGTGGCTAACCTTGAGGAAAATAGGAATCCCAGAACACTTGATTGTATTTATGTGACACCTATAGTTGGACCAGGAAACAGTCTTCACAACAGAGCAAAGAAACAATTAATGATTCAAAATCAGTAAGGGAGTATGTCATTGATGCATCCTGTCTCCATACCTTTTCAATCTATATGTATAACTGGTCATTTGGAAGGTGGCTTTATGTGGAGGAATGTGGCGTCACGATTGGAGGAAGATGCATTAGCAACCTATGTTATGCAGAGGACACAACCTTGCTTGCTGAAACTGAGACAGACCTGAAGCACTTGCTGCACAAGGTCAAGGACTTTAGTCTTCAGTATGGATTGAAGCTCAACATCAAGAAAATGAAAATTCTCACCACTGGGCCAACTGGCAGCACCATGATAGATGTAGAAGAGAATGAGGTTGTTAACAGTTACAGCTTTCTTGTCTCCACAATCAACACTCTTGGCACCAACAATCAGGAAATCAAAAGATTAATTGCATTAGGTAAAGCTGCTGTCAGGGACCTTTCCAGAGTATTAAGAAACAACAATATCAGTCTAGAGACTAAGGGCCATGATTTCACTATTACATACTATGCATCAGAGAGCTGGACAATGAAGAACAATAACAGAACAATTGATGCCTTTCAGTTGTGGTGGTGGAGATGAGTATTGAACATACCTTAGACCCCCAAGAAAATAAATAGGTCTGTCTTGGTGAGGGTGAAACCAAGTTTCTTCATGGAGGCTAAGATTTTGAAGCTCTATATCACATGCTTTGGGCATGTGGAGAGGAAAGACTGATCCATCGAGAAGGACATCATGCTGGAAGGATGGAGGGACAGCACAGGAGAGGAAGACCCTAGATGTGATAGATTGGCACAGTAATTAGAGTAATGAAGTGTGGTGTGTCAGAGTCAGTGAAACTGGCTCAGGATGGATCGGGCTTCAGAGCCATTGTATATAGGGTCACTCTGAGTGGCAGGAGACTTGATGGCACATAACATCAACAACAATGACAGTTTGGGGTATGATTTATAGGTGGGTTTCCTTTACCAGACACAGATTGAGGAGATTCTCTTCATTGTTATGTTGTTATGTTCCTTATACTGCTGAGCAGCACAGCTATGAATTGATTTCTTTTTGATCTTTCTTTAGTTTGCCTCTATTGGATCACCAGTATTGTGCCCCAACAGCTGTACAACCTCCATGGGCCAGATAAGACATCCCTATACCCAGGGTTATTCAAATCTATGACTCTGGTATTGAGATCTACAGAGGATAATGAATAAGTAAATGATACCTAATAGTTCTTTTGTGACAAATTTCTATCACTCAACATGATTTCCTTTAGATTAAGTTT
>NW_006399934.1:5128834-5129855 GCF_000299155.1 Elephantulus edwardii
TCTATGACTCTATGGCACTTAACAATAGCAATAACGTGTGAATAACCCTGCTATGAACATAGATGTGCTTATTTCCATTCATGTCTTAGCTCTGATTTCCTTGGAGTATATTTCTAGCAGTGGAATAGCTGGACCCTATGGAATTTTTTTAAGGAAATGCAAAACTGCTTTTCAGAGGACCTAGTCAAAGAAAATTACAAAACATTACTACAAGAAACAAAAAGAGACCTGGAAAATGAAAGAATATACCTACTCATGGACAGAAAAACTCAACATTGTGAAAATGACAGTTGTACCAAGGCAATCTATAAACTCAATGCAATCCCAATACAAATACCAATTCCATTCTTCAATGAGATGGAAAAGGCAGTTCCAATCATATATGGAATGGAAAGAGACCCTGAATAAGCAAATCACTCCTTAAAAAGAGAAAAAAGGTAGGATCTCACTCCCTGATTTCAAATCCTACTACACAGCTGTGGTGTTCAAGATAGTGTGATACTGGTACAGTGACCCACACATAGAACAATGGAATAGAATTGAGTATCCAGAAATCAGTCCATCTATCTATGGTCAACGGATTTTTGACAAGGAGGTGAAATCAGTTAAGTGGAGAAAAGAAAATCTCTTTAACAAATGGTGTTGACAAAATTGTTAAACTATCTGCAGAATACTCAAGCAAGATCCATATCACACCATACACAAAAACCCAATCCAACGTGTATCAAGGATGTATGTGTAAAATCAAGGACTATAAACTTCATCAGAGAAAAGTTGGAAGAACTCAAGAACCCTAATTCACAACATAAACAGTCTCCCAAGCATCATGGAAAATCTACAGCCAGAAGAGAATGAAATAGATGAATGGGACCTTCTAAGAATCGGATAACTTTCAATTAAAAAAAAATAAAAAAACAAGCAAACAAAAAACATAAAAAACCAAAACCAACCAAATAAACAAAAAAACCTTCTCCAACAGGGTAAAAATAAAAATCACAGACTGGGAAAAGTATTTGGTAAT
>NW_006399934.1:5131605-5132831 GCF_000299155.1 Elephantulus edwardii
TATTCCATGTTCCAATAGTTAAAGAATGTTTGCCATTATTTTTGTTCATTTTGACTGAATTCCATCTGAGCTCTACCACTAATACTATAACTATCTGCAGTCTTCTACTGTTCATAGAGTTTTCAGAGGCCTGTTATTTAAGAAGTGTGTGGACAATCCTGCTTCCTAGTCTATCTTCATCTTGGAACTCTACTACAACCTTTTCATCATGGGTAACCGTTTCGACATTTGACAGCCCAGGGACATAGCTTTCAACATCAAGGTAACCCATAAGTTCTCCTAGTACAATGAACTGACATACAAGTGCTGGACCAATTAAAACAATGTTTTCACAAACATGACAAACTGACAATTTAGTTTGTAACTCTAATAGCAAATCAGTCATCACACCAGGCCCTTGGAAATGTGTTCTTGGTCCCAACTAGCTTTTAATCACAAACGCCACCCTCTGGATCTTAAATGGTTGAAACAAGTCCAAATAATTAGGACTATAGATAGATGAGATACTATCTAGATTTTTTATTCTGTTCAATTGATCTCTGTGTCTATCATTGTGCCAGTACCATGCTGTTCTGGTTACTACAGTGGTGTGTAGATTTTAAGATCAGGGAGTACAATGGCTCTCACATCATTCTTGTTTTTCAGAATCACTTTGGTTATTAGAGCTTTCTTTCCTTTCCAAATAAACCTACCAGTGCGTTTTCTATCTCTTTGAAAAATTAATTTGGTATCTGTATTGGGATTTTGTTGAACAGGTACTTTGCTTTTGGTAGGATTATATGGCGTTTTCCAATGCAAGAACAGGAGACATTGTTCCATTTATTTAGGATTCTTTTTGTTTCTCACAGTAGTGTTTTGTAGTCTTCTTATTAAAGATCTTTTATGTCTCTAGTCAGGGTTACTTCTAAGTATCTTTAATTGTGGTTGGTTATTATAAATGATATCGCTTTGTTAATTTCTTTATCTGTCTGCTTTGTTACTGTAGAGGAATTTCACTGATTTTGTATGTTGATATTTTATCCTGCCACTCTACTAAATTAGAGTGGTCTAAAATGTGCTAGTCAATAGGCCTTTTATTGTAAGAACTACCTTCCCTCTGTAACTTGATTTGTGCCACTATTAGAGCCTCTACTTGGAATATTACTGCTTTTTAATTTTTGACTCATGTACTTTTAACTTGTTAGTTAAATTTGTGTCTTCTAGGCTGCAACGCTTCCATGATACAT
>NW_006399934.1:5133286-5146734 GCF_000299155.1 Elephantulus edwardii
ACAATTTAATAATAAAAAAATTAAAAAAATAAACAGTCTATTAGGTCTAAAACATTTTTTGTTTAGTCCTTGGAGTTTTCTTTGTACATAGACGTTATTCTATCCTGAATGCTGTAATATTTTTTGGTGGTACTTTCACTAATAAGTATTTTAATTCCTTTTCATTTTCAGCAGGCAAATTTGTGTCATCTGCATATTGCATATTGATAATGATTTATCTTTCAGTCTTGATGCTGTGTTCTTCTTCATATACTTCAATTCTTGGATTATTTGTTCAGCATACAGACTGAATAGATATCATGAAAAGAATAGACCCTGGCAAAGATCTTTCCTAATTTTGAAATATAGTATTCCCTTGTTCTGTTAGGACATATGCCTCTTGATTTATATATAGGTTCTCCGTGAGACTATTCTGGAATTTTCATTCTTTACATTATCACCTTCAGTTTGCTATTAACCACAGTTGAATGTCTTTGCATACTCTATAATACATAAATTTACAGCATTCTAGTCTTCTCTGCTTTCCACCAAGACTCATCTGATATCAACAATAAATCTTCAGTCCATTTTCTCTTCTAAATCTAGCTTGACTTTCTAGTAATAACCCAAGTCCTAATAAACCCATTAATTATTGTTATTGCTGTTTGTTTTGATTTTAATTTGTGTTAATACATCACGTTGGCTTTTCATTTCATTGTTCATATACACTTTATTTTATAACATTGATTAAAATAGATTCATGTCACTAATTCACTGCACTGTCTAAAGAACACTTATTGTATGTTGCCTTTTCATTCAATCAACTTATCTATTAATTTTTACTTCCCTTTCCACCCCTTCCCAGCTCTTCTCACCATCCAAGAATGGTTCTACCTCTATACCAACCTTTCTTTAGCTTTTTAGAATAATGTTATTATACCATAATGAGAATTCTGGTGATATAGTCCAAAGAATAAATAAAAAACACTTATCCTCCAGAATCCAACCACTCCAAGCTGGATACTCACCCGCAGGTAGGACCCAAATGACTTTTAAGTACAAAAGCCCATTCACCAGGTCCTCATTGCTTAAACAAGAGACTTCTAGGCCACAGCTGATTCTTAATGAAATCAGAAATAGCCAAACAGCTTACATTTAGTGATTAACAAAACCAGAAATGCCCAAACAATTTACATCCATCTTTCAACTGTATCAAAAACATTATTTTCCAGAATTCAACTGCTCTGAGCTAGACTGAACTAACTTTTAAATACAAAGGCCCACCCACCAGGCCCTGACTGCTGCACTAGGAATATTATTTCTGATGTCAGATGGATCCTAGTTGAAAGTAAAGAATACTAGAAGAATGTCTATTTGTGCTTTATTGAGTATGCAAAGGCATTTGACTGTGTACCATCAGTGTGTCAGGATTATGAGGATGATACAGGATAAAATAGGGTTCAGACCTTTTGTTCATAATGTTTCTTTAATAAGTCATACTTGACTCAACAGCACCTAACAACAACAACAAGCCCAATGAGAATTTTGCTGCTTATTCAAAGGTTATGTCTCTCTGGAGGTTTGAAATCACCAGCAGCTTCCCAAGAAAAAGATGGGCAATCTCCAATTGAGTGATTTACTGTCTCTAGAAAACTCACTGAAGTTGATTCCAACCTGAACACAATGAGTGAGTAAATGATACCTACTAGTCCTTTGTGACTAATTTCTATCACTCAACATGATTTCTTTTAGATTCATTTTTATTATGTAATGTGTAATAAATTTTTATCATTTTTTTCCATTTTATCATTTTTATCACTTATTCCAATGTGAGCTTGGACAGTTGTTTCTTTAACTATTAATAGCACTATTATTACCTTCATCAAAATTTTACTTATCTGTGTTATTAATGCTTTTGTTCAAATATTTGCACATGTTGGATCACATTTTTTTGTAATGCACATGGTCACTGCCATGTAGTTGATTCAGATTTATAACAACACTATTTTTGTTGTTGGTAGATTGTGATGACTGGGTACAACTTATAGTGACCCTAAGAACACCTAACCTGAAATCTGCCCTATCTTGTTTCATACTTCCCATCTTTGAGACATGAGAGCCTATTTCTAAAGTCACAATGTCAATGCATCTCATTGAATGTCTTCTTCTCCTTTACTGACACTCCATCTTTCTTATAATGATGTCCTTTTCCAAATAATAGCCTTGCCTAGCTACATATCTACAAAAATGAAAGATGAAGTTTCATAAACCTGCCTTCAATGTGTACTCTGTCTCCACATTTTCTAAGTCATATCTGTTTGTTCTTTTGGAAGTCCATGGGATATGCCGTACTCTTCTTCAGCACCACAACTCAAAGGCATCAGTTCTTCCTCTGTTATCTTTATTCATTGTCTGGCTTTCTGATGCTTAGCAGGAGATTGAGAAGACCATGGCCTGAATCACGCACACCTAAGTCTTTAAACTGACATCATTACTCATCAGCAATTTGTAGAGGTCCCTAGCACCAGACTTGCCCAATGCAATATGTCTCCTGATATCCTGACTTTTGGTACCAAGAGTGCTGGTTGTTGATTTAATAATCAATCAATCAATCAATCAATCAATCAGTTTGACAGCTTCAGTCTTTTCTCTTTATATTATAATGTTGACTGCTGGGGTCACTAATTAGTCTATCAGTATAAAGAAATAAATATGTGGACAAAAAAACACAACCCACCAAAAAACCTTCTAGCTGAGCTGATTCTGATTCATACTACTTCTAAAGGTTACAGTAGAATGGTCCTGCAGAGTTTCTGAGACTCTATATCTTTATGGAAGCAGACTACCTCATCTTTCTCACATGGAGTGAATGATGAGTTTGAAATTCTGACCTTTTGGTTAGTAGCCCAAAGCTTAACTCTCACCATGTCATCAAAACTCAAGCTGTTTGTATTATAAATATATTAATCACAGGAGTTTTTAATCTACTGTAAAGTTATAAACAATTCATGTTTAATCACATAAGTATATAAATAATTAGAAGCAATTATAGATCAATGTTTTACAATATAGAATTAAAACAGATAATTTTATACATTCCTATACTGAAGCACTGTTCAGTTATTGGTATTATTGTTAGTCTATATGGACATAGGGGAAAGTCTATCTTATTAAAAGAGAAATAAATTTCATATGCCAAATTATCTAGCTAGATTCTAATAGCAAAGATATGAAGGAATTGTGGGGGTTGGGGTTTCCCTCTCTTTCTTTCTTTCACTTTATCCATAAACCTGAATATTGGAATATAAACACTTACGAGCTTGACTATGAGTTCAATCATTTATCGAATCTATTTCAATAATCTAACTAGGTATAAAATAAATGCCCATTTTAGAATGTCTTCCTTTGTGTTTCTGCCCTGAGATAGCAGTGCTCTGGACACTATACAAATCCACACTAATTAGCAACTTGGAAATGCAGATCCCCAATGTTTTGAGAGAATCTATATACTATTATTTTTTTTCCAGATCTTATTTTTCTCCAGGGACTATTGTTCACAAACTACTTACACTCAATAGACTCATGAGTATTGGTCAGTGAAACTGGCTTCAGTGAAGAGATTAATATATACCAAACCATACACTTAAGTCAAGGTATCCCTTTTCTTTTCTGTTCTTTGGCAAAGGAAAAAAAAGGAGAATAAAGGCAACTTAGTGCATGTAAGTAAACTATTTTACTTTCTAATATCACAATATAATCCTCCTTGTAGAGTTTCCCATAATTATACTGCTTAACATTGATTGACCCAGAATTTCCTTAAATTACTGACTTTGTCACTCATACAGATTCTTGTCCAGATATTTTTTTTTATGTCTGGTTTTCATGTACCTATCTCAAATAGAAAAATTATTAATAAGACAAGAAGACTCAGAAAAATCTAAGGATGAAGGACTAGAAGAAATATATTTTAATATATAATTTTCAAGTGGAAAAATATTTTCCTAAGGAGAATCCTTCTCCTTTAAATAGTACTTAATAAATTTTCTATGTTTTATTTGGAACTACATTAGAGTGCGAAAGTTACATTTTTAAATCTTTTTTTCCAAGGTCCAAGTCACAGATATACACCGCCCCCCCCCCATTCCATGATTTTTCTCCCTCAGAACTTTCTAAGTGATTTTCTTTAACTCATGACTTTTAGGCTTATACAAATCATGGAGAAGGCAATGTCTCCAATCTTATTTTTAAGTTTAAATACTCAGTAAGTGAAGGATAGGTTAAAGAATCCATGATTTTATTATCTCTCTTTGTTAGTTTTCCATGAGAATTAATATCTACTCTCCAAGAGATCTATCCATTTATGAACTCTGAGCCAACAGGAACCTCAATTATCAATTGTAGGTGTTAGAACCTCACTGATTCATTAACAGCACGAAGATGGAATTCATCAATTGAGGCAGACTCTAAGCCAAATGGTCATCACCAGAGCTTCTTTAATATCACAGTAATTATGTTGGGAAAGAAATATTTGAGATATTTTCAGCTGGAGAAGGGTGAATGAATGGAGAGAGACAAAACCAAATGCTTATTTGATTAAAAGTCTCTCTGTCACCCAAAAAAGATGTTTCAGAATGTGCATCATAAAATGAACTTTTGGTTACTTAAACTTTTATAAGTTTACAAATTACAACAAAAAAAGAGAGAAATAGATTACTTATGGCAATAATTTTGGAATCAGGAGTGGCATCCACTTCCTAAATAACATGCCTCTGGAAACTCTATGAACTTTGATAAATGTCAATAGTTTTAGAGAGGCTTCTAGCCTTTTGTTCATAAGGTCACTATAAGTCATACTCCACCTGAAGGCATCAACAATAACATGGCAATACTTATAAAGTCAAGGACTATTAATTGGAGAAAGAGCTGAGTGAAAAAGTGTTATTCCCACTTGCAGAAAGTGCAAATGGGACAATCAAAAGAAAATATTTTTACCCCTTATGAGATTGTTTCTTCATTCACTTAGGTAGAATGAGAATTAGTGTGCTTAGCACCCCTTAACAGACCACTTAGATCAAAAGAGTAAGGAAAAGTTTTCTTCTGCTGAATATTTGCTACATTTCATCTTGCAGTCCTACATATTCACCAGTTTCTACCCTCTTACTCAACTATTTCTTTCCTTATTAAAAATAACACCGTCCACTTTTTAACATATTGCATACCATTTGTAATATAATTTAATTTGCTTGTTTAGAGCCCTGTTTTAGTAGTGAAGCACTCAAGTGCCAACCATAAGCTCAGTGGTTTTAAGTCACCATCTGCTCTGTAGAAAGAAGATATACCAGTACAAGCTTGAAAACCATATAGGCAGTTCTACTTTGTTGTATTAGGTAAATAGGAATTTAAAACTGCTCAAAAATAATGACCTTAAGAATACTGTTTGTCAATTTTATTTTCTGTAATAACATTAGATCCGTAAAGACAGGAATCTTTGACCATTTCACATCCTAGTATATATTACTATCTAGAAGACTGTATATAGACTGCTTTCAATGTGTAATTAAACATATAATATAGAGTATATAATTTAGCATAATTAATCATGTGACTATCTAAATTTTAATTTAAATTAATATGACAATTAAAGACATCAATGACCTTAGCACATTTTTAGTGCTCACTAGCCATACAAAAGCTGTCACAGTGTATGGTACAATCATAAATAATTTCTATAATTTGATAAAGACCTCCTGGACTTTTCTAATTTAGAAGATTCATAAATAGAGTAATAAAGAGGAAAAGTAGACGATGTATGACAAAATTGCCATGCCAGGGAGCACCTGTGATGTAAATCCATAAAGAATTGTACTCACTGACCATTAAACAATTTCCAAGCTAATGAATTTGTCATTTAAAAGTTAAAAGCTAAAATATCATGTAAAGATCTAAGAGAATCCTGAAAGGTCATGTTATCTTTGAATCATTAAAAATACCAAGTTTAGAGATATTTTTGATAAAGTATAAATATGAAATTGATTCTATATCAAATAAATGTAGAGAAAAGAATAACATGGTAATAACATGGAAATTAGTAAGCCTTGGTCCTTAGCTTAATACTTAGTATGTTTATTATACTGTAGCATTAGTTTTAAATGTAGTAAAGAGTTCTACTTCTTATTATTATAATAAAAATAACTTCGTAAAAATAAGAGAAACAGGAAACAAAGAAAAAAGATCAAAATTTTCTAAAAAATATAGAAAATCAATTTCATTAACACTGGATAATTATTGTAACCCTGAACTACAACATACAAACACGGAGATCTGCGGGAAGAATGCAACATGGCACAATAACACCACTTTATTTACTTTCCATTATAAGTAAGCACATAAAGATTACTAGGTCTTTGAGGAAACCTACAACAATGTCAATCTGGAGACTAAGGTGTACCTGATCCAGGCTATGGTCTTCACAATTACTTGCTATGCATCAGAAAGCTGAACAATGACTAAGGATCCTAGAAGAAGAATTGATGCCTTTGAACTGTGATGCTAGAGAAGCGTATTGAATATACCGTGGATTGCCAGGAGAACAAACAGGTTCTACCTGGAGAGGATGAAATCAGGCTGCTCCTTGGAGGCATGGATTTGGAAACTTCATCTGACATACTTTGGGCATATTACAAGAAGGAACCAGTTCTTGGAAAGGGACATCATGCTTGGGAAGGTACAGCACAAGAGAGGAAGACCCTGGAGGAGATGGAGTGACTCAGTGACTGGGGTAATGACAGCAGGTGTGTCAGAGACAATAAAGTTGGCTCAGGATAGAGCAGGGTTCAGAGCTGTTGTACATAGGTTTTCTCTGTGGGCTGCAAGTGAATCAACAGCACATAAAAATAACAACAACATGTCCAAAGTATGAGGTGAAGCTTTGTCATCTTTGCCTCCAAGGTATACTCAACTGTCTATCTCCTATGTTGTTGTTGCTATGTGCCGTCAAGTCACTTATGACTCATAGCAACCTTATGAACTCTATCCTGATCCAATCTCATAGTCTCCAACATATCTGCCTCCATTACCACAGTCACTTTGTCAATTCCTCTCATCCAGGGTCTTCCTCTCTGTGTTGACCCTCTACCCTTCCAAGCATGACATCCTTCTCTAAGGTCTGCTTCCTCCTGACAACGTGCTCAATGTATATGAGACCGATTTTCAAAACATTGCTTCCAAGCAGCAACAGTCTCTCCAGAACAGATATGTTTGTTCTCTAGGCACTTCATGGTATGTTCAATACTCTTCTCCAAAACCACAACTCAAAGGCATTGATTCCTACTTCTGTCATCCTTAGTCATTATCTAGCTCTCAGACTCATAGCAAGTAATTGTGAAGACCATTGCCTGGATTGTACACACCTTTTCTCTAGACTGACATCATTTCTCATCAGCACTCTGGAGAAGTCCCTCATAGAAGACTTTCCAAATGGAATTCATCTTTGATTTCCTGTCTGCTGGTGTGAGAAAGTGTTGATTGTGTAACTGAGCAAGATGACACTTTTAACAATCTGAATTTCTTCTCCATCTGTCTTGATGCTGCTAATTGTCCTGGAGGTGAGAATCTTTGTTTTCTTGATGTTGAGCTGCAATTCATTTTAATAACTGTGGTCCTTTACTTTCTGCAGCAAATGCTTCAGGTTCTCCTCAGTTTTGACAAGGTTGTATCATTTGCATAGCATCTCATATAGAGAGGCTCTTTTGTGAAATATCTTCTTATGTCTGATATTTTATCTCTGTTATATGTCCTATCATTTCCCTAAGATGCCATCTAAAAACTTAAGCTGAAAAAGGATTTGAAATTGCTTAAAATGTGGTATTTATTTGTATAATGTTTATATACTGAGTGCTACCACAACTAATATATCAGTTTGATATAATATACTGTGACAATTTGTAAATTGCTGTTCTGTCAGAAGCTATTTGGATGCCATGTTAAATATAAACAGACTTAATAATGGTGGACAGTTTTGAGACTAAGATAGACTAAGGAAGAAGGATCCAGCAATCTACTCTAAAAAAAATTAATCGATGAATAACTTAACCATAGCAATGCAACATTATCTGATATTGTATTGGAGGATGAGTCCCTCAGGTTAGGCCATCATGTTCATGGAGTTGATTCTGATAGGGTAGAACTCCTTCATAGATTTATCAAGCGTGTAAATCTTTATAGAATGAGACTGATTCACTTTTCTTGCATGAGTGGATGACAGATCCCACCTTTTGGTTATAGCTTAACAATGCCTTAATACTATACTATTGGAGCTTCTTCCTCAGTTTGACAAGAATTCAAAGTACAGTCAAAGAATTGCCTTTTTTGAAATAAAACCAACTTTAATGACATAGATGAAATAAAGGTTTCTGAACATTCACGTGTTGATGTGGTAAAAATGAGAAGAAACAATTTTAAATATCTACTTAATAATCAGAAAAAGGTATATTCAAATATGAATCTAGGAAAATGTAAAGTCCTTAAAAATAAATTGAATTGCTTGAAGATACATGTTGTAGGCATTAGTGCATTTAAGTGGACTGATATTGACCATTTTGAATGAAACAATCATGTTTTCTAGTCTTTGAATGATAATTTCAACAGGAATAGTATTGCATTCATTGTTTAAAAGAACATTTCAAGATTAACTCAAAAGTACAATGCTTTCTGTGATAGGATAAAATCCATAAGCCTACAATTAACAAGATTATCACTTAAAATTATGCACAATCAAAAATGTAACAGATGAAAAAATTAAGGATCATTTTAAATTTCTACAGTCTGAAATTGGCTTACATTGATAACTACTGATGATTGGAAAGCATAAGTTGAAAACAAGGAAAGGAGAATCACTCATAAGAAGAAATGGGTTTGGTGATAAGAATTATGCTGAATGTCATAACATTTCTAAAGACCAACAGGCTATTCATTGAAAATTTCTTTGTTTAACATCCTTTAGAAACATATGATGGAGTTCAATGTCGCCGATAAGAACAAAGTCAACATTAAACTGCAAAACAAACCATCAATTACATCTAAGTGCGAGTTAGAGACTAAATCAAGAATACATTTGAAACATTGACCACTACTGATTACTAAATATACAATAACATCAAGGACATCATAGATTAAGTAAGCAAAATGTCATTAAAATGACAAATACAAAAACTTAGTAGATATCAGAAGAGACTCTGAAACTTTTCTTGAACATAAAATAGTTAAAGAGAATGGAAAAAATGAAGTGAAAAGCTGAACTGAGTATTATTTCATAGGGCAATTCAGGAAGACAAAGTAAAAATACTATATTGAACTATACAATAGTATGGTATTAGAAAAGCAAAAGGAAATCATATAATGAAAACATTTTTTAACTTTATTCTTTCTGTTTAAAGTACAGTTTTACTTTTGAAATATAAACAAACCTGAATAGGCATTCATGTCATTAAAAGCTAAATAAGCTTTCATTCACTGTTCCTAAAAATAAATTGTTCAGTCAGAATCATTTTCATGCCAGATAATTTGTGGACAAAGACAATAATAAAAATATAAAAAACGTCAAGTAAGGATTCATAGAAGAATGTATAATCTAAGCTGTTCCATTGTGTAACACTCTGTGAAAATGGATGACAAAGACATATATTACCTTTTTAGGTCTTTCAAAATACTTTCTTTTTAAGTAAATGAATGTACGTAGATTAGTATTTTATTTTCATCAGAAATATATTGTGGTTCTTTACCTTCAGTAATTTTTCTTGTCTTTGTGTATTTGCATGCATCAGATTTTTCCCATTAAATTTAAATGATCTGAAATTAGTGTGTAAATTACCATAATTTTGTTGTTAAAGAATTATGAAAACATACTTTGAAGCTCATCTATGTCTGACCCCATATCACTCTCTGATTAATTGTTAGAAACATTATTGTGTTCCATCTGGTCTATAAAAATGAAAGCCACAACATGTATTTTATTACTTTTTTTCCTGACCCATTACTCAGTGTGAAACATTGTCCTTCTTTCTATTTTGTGTTATTTATAATAATGATCATTCAAAATCCATTTAATACTTATTCTAATCATGTCCTTCTTTATTTCCAACTGTTACAAATAAAATTGTAGTTACATAAACTGAAACTTTTTAGTAGATTATCTTTAAAACAGGTTGCAGAAAATGAGAAATAAAATAGGTAATATGAAGGAGGAAGAACTGAATATTTATGAGGAAAATATGGTGTTAAAAAGTGATAAGTTACTTTAAGTTGATATTTTAAATAATCAGGGTTTTTTTTTCCTTTTTTCTCTGGAACCTAACAAGTTTTTTTAGGCAAAAAAGTGACTTAAGAGTTTATTTCAGTTATTGAAAACAAAGAATAGTATTTCCCTGTATTGATTCCCCTATCTCCTATCTTCTCATTTATCTTAGCAGGGTGATGGAGAAAAACAATGAAACGTCTGGGGGAGATTTTATTTTGCTCGGATTCTCAGACCAGCCACAATTAGAGGTAGTCCTTTTTGTGGTTGTCTTGGTATCCTATCTTCTGACCCTCATGGGTAACACAGCCATCATACTGCTTTGCATTGTGGACTCAAAACTCCATACACCTATGTATTTCTTTCTCACAAATCTCTCCTTTCTTGACCTTTGCTTCACTACTAGTGTTGTTCCTCAGCTATTGTGGAATCTAAAGGGACCAGCTAAGACCATCACACGTGTTGGCTGTATCATACAACTTTATGTATCTCTATCTTTGGGTACTACTGAATGTGTACTCCTTACTATCATGGCACTTGATCGCTACGTGGCTGTCTGCAAACCTCTCAATTATACTACTATCATGCACCCAGCATTCTGCAAGTCCTTAGCAGGAATAGCATGGCTAAGTGGAGTAGGAAACACTCTCATCCAGAGCACCATCATCCTTCAACTTCCCAGATGTGGGCATCATCGCCTTCACCACTTCTTGTGTGAGATTCCTGCTATGATCAAGCTTGCATGTGTTGACATCCGTGCAAATGAAGTCCAGCTTTTTGTGGGCACATTAGTGTTGCTCCTTCTTCCCATGGCACTGATCTTAGTCTCTTATGGACTCATTGTTCAAGCAGTGATAAAAATTAAATCAGTCCAAGCATGGCGGAAGGCCCTAGGGACCTGTGGCTCCCATTTAATAGTGGTGTCTCTTTTTTTTGGAACCAGTTCTGCTATATACATACAACCAAAGAGATCTTATGGCCACAGCCAAGGCAAGTTCCTCACACTGTTTTACACCGTTGTGACACCCACACTCAACCCCCTTATATATACTCTGAGGAACAAAGATGTGAAAGGAGCCCTGAAGAGATTGCTGAGAAAAGAACAAAATTTATGAAAACAAAACAAAAACTATGACGCTAACAACTTCAAAGAAATAATAATTTCCTGTGTTGTATAATTATTTAAGATATATGTTGTTTTCACTGTTGGGTGCCCTGGAGTTAACTATGTCTCATATTCACGCTGTAAAGAAGAGTAGAAACCTCTCCCTGTCCTGTCCCAATGTCATGGCATCCATCATGTTCTCACTTATACTGTTACATTTACTGTGTCATTCCATCTCTTTGACATAGATTTCTCTTTTGGGCAGACTTTTCCCTTCCACAGCATAATGTCCTTTTTTCAAAGACTGGCTTGTCTTGATAACATACCCAAAGCACGTTAGACAAAGTTTCACCATTCTTGCCTATAAAGTGGACCCTGGTTGTACCTCCTCCACAGACTTATTTGTCCTTTTGGTAGTCCCTGAGATGGTCAATACTTTTTTTACCTATACCGCAGTTTAAAGTCATTCATTCTTCTTCATCCATGTTCATTATACAGCGTTCAGATTCATACAAAGCAGTTGAAAATACACTGGATCAGGTGTCCCTTAGTTTCTATATAACATTAAATAACTACTTCCAAATATATAGTATGTGTGCTGCTTACCTCTGTGGCCATATCTACCTATGGGTAATATAGTATGGAAAATGAAAATAATTTCTATTTATCACACATTACTCACAGAACTTTATGTGTATGTTTGTGTTTGTGTGAGAGAGATGACAAAAGGTAGAGAGAAAACCAAATTAACAACTTACTTTTGTTCTTGTTATGTGCCATCAAGTCGACTGTGAAGTGAACTTATATACAACAGCCTTAAACCCTGCTCTATCCTGTGCCAATCTTATTGTCTCTGACACACCTACCTCTGTTACCCCAGTCACTGAATCAATCCATCTCTTCAGGGTTTTCCTCTCCTGCACTCTTCCTCTACCCACCCAAGCTTGGCATCTCTCTGCAAGGATTGGTCCTTCCTTGTAACATGTCCAAAGTATGTCAGACAAAGCTTCAGAATCCTTGCCTCCCAGGAGCATCCTGTTCTCACCATCTCTAGGACAAATTTGTTTGTTTTCATAGCAGTCCGTGGTATGTTCAATACTCTTCTTCAGCAGCACAGCTCAAAGGTATCAATTCTCCTTCTATCATCCTTAGTTACATTGTTGCTGTTGTTAAGTGTTGTTGAGTCATAGACAACTCATAGCCACACTATGAATGAAAGACCTGAACAATTGTATAACTTTCATTCTTTCTCCAGGTTCATTGGGTTTCAGAGGCAAGGTATTTCTGAAATAGATGCCACTCCTGCTTCCAAGCTTGTTTTAATTGGGGAGCTCCACAAAACACTGTCCACCCTGGGTAACCATTATTGCATTTTACACGTCAGTTTTACGACATATTAAAAATAAGCTCAAAACTAGAATGCTGTTTTATTATGTGTTGTAGTTAATAGAAGCTGGAAGGGGTATATGTACCTTGAAATATGTATTTTCTAAAACAATGGGTGAAAATATGTGAAATAAATGGATAATCAAGAAGACAAAATAAAAATGGAAAATTAAACCCAAAGAAATATAAGGAAAGAAATAATAAAAATAATTATAGGATAAATAGAAAATGGCATTCAAATGGGAGGATAAATAAGACACAAAATATATTGTTAGAAGAAAAAATAAAATGGTAAATCCTTTGGAGATATATCAAGGGAAAAATAAGAGGAAGAATGCAAAATAAATCAGTATCAGTAATGAAATTGGAATTATATATATTCTAAGTAGAGGAAAATTATATTAAGCATTATTAATAATTTTTACACAATTTGTAAAAGAACCACATTTCTTTTTTGGAAATGTAAGGAAAGGATTTGTATGTAAATGGTGAATTTATGCAAACTCATGATATGCACAAGCCAAATTCTTTGTGGGAATCTGGAAGAAAGGAAAGATATGAACAAACCAGAGTGGGGAGATATGTGCATGTTATTGAAAGATATTTTGTAAAACAGATATCCTGTGGTTGGAATTTACTGAGGTTTTCCCAGGAAATCAATTCAAGAATGATTACAAAAATTTTTTT
>NW_006399934.1:5146834-5149246 GCF_000299155.1 Elephantulus edwardii
TTTTAATATATCTAAGTTCATTAGTCTTTTCTTTTTTAATTTAATATTGTAATTTATTCACCTCTACTTTCCTGTTAGTTTCTTATATTACGGAAGTTTGAGAGTTTCTCTGATTCTGGAAGCAATGACATTGGTATTCCAAATGCCAGGAGAATCACCCACAATGAATATGCTTCAGTGGACTTTCCAGACTAATACAGACTGGAAAAATTGACATGACAATTCACTTTCAATAGTGATAAAAAACTAATAAGTGAAAATTTATCAAAAGTAGCAAATATGTTTTAGTAGAGACTAGAAGATAATAAAATACACAGTGGCTAAACAATGAGATATATTATAGTAATGATTGTGAGATTAGTTATTAAGAATTAAGGGTAATGAAGATTAGAGACTCTGAATAATGAACTACAAAGCCAAAAAGAAAAAACAAAGGGAAGAAATCAAGACATTAAGTAGCTGAATAGAAGATTTCAAAGGGCAGAACAGGAAGACAAAGCAAAGTACTATAATGAAAGGTGCAAAGAACTGGAGTCCAAGTATCAAAAGGGCAGAACTTGCTTGGCATTTCTTAAGCTGAAAGAACTAAAGAATAAATTCAAGCCTTGAGTTGTAATACTTGAGGAAACTATTGATTGAATATTGAATGATCCAGGAAGTATTAAAAAGTCACAGTACCAAAAAGAATTGGCAGACACAGAAGAATTTCAAAAAACAACATATGATCAAGAGGCAATAGTGATGAAGGAGGAACTTCAAGCTGCTTTGAAGTAATTGGCAAAAAATAAAGCTGCAAGAATTGATGGAATACCAATTTCAACAAACAGATGAGCGCTGGATGTGCTCACCAGGTTGTGCCAAGAAATCTGGAGAACAACTACCTGACCTTCTAACTGGAAGAGATCCATATTTATTCCTATTCAAAAGAAAGATGATGCAAGAGAATATGGAAATTATTGTACAATAACACTCATATCACACCCAAGCAAAATCCTGCTGAAGATTATCCAGAAATGACTGAAACAGTACATTGACAGAGAATGATCAAAAATACAAGCTGGGTTTGGAAGTTGTACTAAATACATTATCACCACTGTCAGATGGATCTTGGCAGAAAGCAAAGACTACCAGAAGGATATCTGTTTGTGTTTTTGACTATACAAAGAAATTTGACTGTGTGGATCACAACAAATTGTGGTTAACCTTGAGAAGAATGGAAATTCAAGAACACTTAATTGTACTTATGTGAAACTTATATTTGGACCAGGAAACACTCCTCACAACCGAGAAGAGAAACAATGTATGTTCAAAATCTGGAAGGGAGTGTACCTGGGATGCGTCCTGTCTCCATACCTTTTCAATCTTTATGCTTAATAGTTCATTTGGGAGACTGGCTTTATGAGGAGGAATGTGGCATTAGGATTGGAGAAAGATTCATCAGTAACCTGTGTTATGCAGAGGACACAACCCTGCTTGCTGAAACTGAGGTGGACCTGAAGCATTTGCTGCAGAAGGTCAAGGACTGTAGTCTTCAGTATGAATTGAAGCTCAACATCAAGAAGACAAAGATATTCACCACTGGGCCAATTGGCAGCACCATGATAGATGTAGAAGAGATTGAGGTTGTTAACAGTTACAGCTTGCTTGGCTCCACAAGCAACATATTTGGCACCAACAGTCAGGAGAGCAAAAAATTAATTGCATTAGGTACAGCTGTTGTCAGGGACCTTTCCAGAGTACTAAGAAGCAACAATGTCAGTCTAGAGACTAAGGGCCATGGGTTTTACAATTACTTACTATGCATCAGAGAGCTGGATAATGACTAAGAATAACAGAAGAACAATTGATACCTTTCAGTTGTGGTGCTGGAAAAGAGTCTTGAACATACAGTAGATGACCAAGAAAATAAATAGGTCTGTCTGGGTGAGGGTGAAACAAAGTTTCTTCACGGAGGCTAGGATTTTGAAGCTCTATCTCACATACTTTGGGCATATGGCCAGGAGGGACTGGTCCATAGAGATTGACATCTGCTGGAAGGGTGGAGGGACAGCAGAGGAGAGGAAGACCCTGGATGAGATAGATTGACACAGTAACTATGGCAATGAGGTTAGGTGTGTCAGAGTCAGTGAGAATGGCTCAGGACAGGTCGGGCTTCAGAGCTGTTGTACATAGGGTCACTATGAGTTGCAGGTGACTTGATGGTACATATCAACAATGACAGTTTGGGGTATGCTTTTATAGGTGGGTTTCCTTAATCAGCCACAGCTTGAGGAGATTATCTTTTTTTTCCAATAAATTCTATTTATTGTGGTATTTCTTTTTTTTAAATTTAGGTTGTTTATTTTTCATTTCAGTGAACATCTACAGAGATTTTGGAATTCCATTCATTCATTGTTGCACCCTTCTCCCCGC
>NW_006399934.1:5149346-5154026 GCF_000299155.1 Elephantulus edwardii
CAAAAGAAAAACTCCCTCATTGATACACAATCCCCCCTGCACCTCCCCAAACCCCAACCCCTACCCCCAAATATAATCCACTCTGCAACTGAGGAGATTCTCTTCATTGTTATGTTGATCTCTTACCTCCTTATACAGCTGAGTAGCACAGTACCTATCCTGGTTACCAGTCTGACCCTAGAAAATGAATTGATTTTTTGTTTAAGTCTCTCCTGTGTTGGTCTCTACTGTATCACCAGCATTGTGTCCCAACAGCTGTACAACCTCCATGGGCCAGATAAGACATTCCTGTAGCCAGGGTTATTCAATTCTATGTCTCTGGCATTGAGACCCACAGAGGACATTAATCCAGCTGTCATGCCATTAAACCACTATGCTATTGCTTGCCATTCATTTCAAAATGCCACTATTATTCATTCACAATCTTATTAATCACTTAGTGGCTTGGACAGCACACTAAATCAGTGTGTCACCATCACAGTTCAGCTGTGCATTTCACCTTTGAAATTCCTGCCATGGTTAAGTTGGCCTCCATGACCTTCTTGCCAATGAGATCCAGCTCTTTGTAACTTCTTTGGTTCTGCACCTCCCCTACCCGGCTCTCGTTTTTGTCTCAATGAGTACATTATTCAAGAAGTAAAGAGAATATATACTGTCCAACCTTTAGGTAGTATCTCTTTTTTTTGGAATTATCATAGCTCTTTATATGCAGTTCAATAACTCTTATGTCCATAGTCAGGGGAAATTTATAACCTTTTTGTATACCATAGTAATTCTCACCCTAAGTGAAGGACAATTTACACCCTAAAAAACAAGATGCAAAGGGAACTTGTAAGATGCAGAAATTAGAAGATCCGAAGATAGGAAATAAAGGACTTAATGAGGAAAGGGTGCATATGTGGTATAATGTAATAGGTTTGCTGAAAGACACTATAGGGCTGAAATGTATTCTGCAAAAGTAAATTCTCAGAGCTTTCTGAAGAATTAATAAACTGAACCTACTTCCTTTGATCACACTACTTAATGTAAATTGTTGTTGTTTAGTGTTGTAAAATTGAGTATGACTGCATTTGAAACTTCTCCTATTCTGTGTCATCCACAAACTTGACACACTTGAGCCCATTGCTGTTATTGTGTCAATCCATCTTGTTGAAGGGCTTCCTCTCTTTAACACGTTGACGTACACTTTTAAATTGACGACTGTACTTTCTTCGATGTATTACCATAATTTGTGGCAACATGTTAACTGATCCTCCAACTTACCAAGCGTGATGTGTATTGTCAAGGACTGGCCCTTCTTAACAATATATCCAAAGTATGTGTGATGACGTTTCTCATCTAGGTGTACCCTAGTTTACTTTATCCAAGACATATTTATTTGTTCTTTTGGTGGTGCTTGGCATAGTTAATATTATTCTCCAATGCCACAGCTCAAAGACATCAGTTCTATCATTCTTATTTAGTATCCAACTTTCAGATGCATAGCAAACACTTTTTCCTTTTGAACATTCATACATATCTTTCCCTATTAACCTCCTATTTATTTATTCGTCCTTATGTGACTGAGTTATTATTTCACTCAGTATAATGCTTTCTCAACTCAGATCATATTTTCTAAAATTGTTGCTCCTTAGTGCTGCATAGTATTTCATTGTAAGAATAGACTACAATTTTTCAATCTCTTCATTTGTTGATGGGCATTTAGGCCATTTTCCTTTTCTTGCCACTGTGAATAATGATACTACAAACATAGGTGTACAAATGTCCATTTATGTCTCAATTCTGATTTCCATGGGATACATTCCTAGCAGTAGAATAATTGGGTTATATAAGATTTCTATGTTCAGCTTTTTTGAGGAAACATTAAACAACTTTACATAATGGTTATCCAGTTTTGCAATGTAACCAGCAGTACAAAAGGTTGCAAACTTTCAGTATCTTCTCCAAAATTTATTGCTTGTTTTGTTGTTACAGTTTATTATTGCTGTTGTGCTTTGATGGCATCTCAATGTTGTTTTGATTTACATCTTTTTGAGGCTAGTGACTTTGAATATTTCTTCATGTGTTTATTAACTACTCAAATGTCTTAGTTCCTTCATGTCTTTTGTCATTTTTGTGATGTGGTTATTATTATTTTTCTTGTAGAGATCCTGTAATATTCTGTAAACTTCAATTATGAGACACTTGTCTGAAATATCATTGCTGAATTTTTTTCCCTCTTTGGGAGTTGTTGTTCCCCTCTCTACCCTATTGGAGGTTTATATACAGCTACAAGGAAGCAAGGAAAAAGAATCAAGAAAACAATATCATTTACAATAGCCTACTACAAGAGGAAATACATAGGAGTAAACCTAACTATAATCCACCAATAGTTCTGCAAGAAAAAAATGGGCAATCAACACCAGCGCAATTTACTGCCTCTGAAAACTCACTAGAGGCTCATGTATGAGTCAGTCTCACCTCTATGGTACACAATAATAACAAATACACAGAAAACCTTTAAAAGGAAAACTGTACTATAATAAATTATAAGAGGTGTAACTAAATGAAAAAAATATTCCCTGTTCATTGACAGGAAGATTCAATATTGTGAAAATAACAATCCTACCAAAAGTAATCTAGATGTTCAATGTAATCTCAATACAGATTCCAACTTCTATTCTCAAGGATCTAGAAAAGGCAATTTGGAATTTTATTTGTAAAGGAAAAGAATCCAGAATAAGTTCTTTTGAATAACAAAAATTAAGGAGAGGATATCTTACTCCCTCACCTCAAAACTTACTACATAGCTGTAGTAACAAAAACAGCATGATTGGTATAAGGGCAGACACATAGGCCAATGTAACAGAATCAAGACCCAGAAGTCAACATGTGTACCTATGGTCAGTTGATAGATGACAATAAAACATAACCGTTTAAATGGGAAAACAGCAGCCTCTTTAATAAATGATGGGGTAAAAACTGGACATCTTCCTGTAGAAAACTGAAACAGGATACACCCTCACATTATACACAAAAAACAATTCAAAGTGGATCAGAAACCTGGGGGTAAAACTTAAAGCCAAAAGTATTACAAGATAAGAAGTAGGCATGAATTTAAAAACCTTATCCTGTGGCATAAACAAATTTGCAAACAGACAAAAATGCATAATCAGGAAAGAATAAAATTGACGAATGGGACCTTCTTAAAATCAAATTCATGTTTAATTTACATCTTTTGATCTCTTGAGTCCTGGTACTAAGGGTATTGATTGTGAATCTAAATAAGACAAAATTGTTGCCAGTTTAAATCCTTTCTACATCTATCATGATGCTGCCTATTGGCCAAATGGTAAGGATTTTTGTTTTCTTGATGTTAAGATGGAATCCATATTGAATACTATGATATTTTTAATTTTTTTCCCTTTCTTAACTGTTGTTGTTGTTATTATGTGCCATCGAGTCACTTGTGACTCAGTGACACTATGTACAACAGCCCTAAACTCTGCTCTGTCCTGTGCCAATCACACTGTCTCCGATACACTCCAGTAGCAGAGGCAAACTTTTAATGGTACAGGGAGTAATACATGTTGGAGAGAATGTGGCAAGAAAGGAACTCTTATACATTCTTGCTGGGATCATAAAATGGTACAACCACTCTGGAAGACAGGTTATCACTTTTTCAAAAAGCTGAACATTGAAATTCCATATGACCCAGTTATTCCATTGCTTGGAGTATATCCTTAGATAATAAGAACTGAGACACAAAGACTTTTACACTAATGTTCATAGCAGTGTTATTCATCATCGCAAGAACATGGGAACAGGCCAGATGTCCAAAAAGACCCAAATGGATTGAGAAGTTATGGTATGTCTACACAATACATGTAAATTATGCATCATACAGGAGCAATAATTTTGTAAATTATTACCTACTTTGGATGGGACTGAAGAGCATTGTACTGAGTGAACCAACTCAATACCGTAAGGACAAACAATATATAAAACCATTATTGTAGAAGTAGCATAAAAAATCCAAGGGGAGGGAGAGGTAGAAGCACAAGGGTGAGGATGAGTAGGGGAGGCAGAATTAATTATGAGGTCACACAATTTGATTGAGGTGGGTGTTAGGGAAATGGGAAATAACTGGTGTAAGAAGCAATGTATCCAAATTTTGTAAATAAACAAGTGTTAAAAAAAAAACACCAAAAAATAAAACCAGTTAATTTTGAAGTAGCATGAGGCCTAATCCAATCTGAGCAGTCCTTAGGAAAAAGAACAACAGAAATAGAGAAAGAAGGTGGCAGCTATGTGAAGACAGAGGTAGAAACTGGTATGATTTATCTACAGGCTAGGAAAGGATAAAGATCTCTATACATTATCAGAAACTAGTAGTTGTTATTTGCCATTCAGTCACAACCAACCTATAGGTGATTCCCTCAGTGGATTTTCTGAGGCAGTAAAATGCATGAGAGGAGACTGTTCATCTTTATTCTGTCAGGAGAGAAACCATCGGTAGCAGCTGATAGTTGTAGACTGCATGCTTTTGAAATCACAGCATGGCTTCTAACCACCAGGTCACTAGAGAGGAGATAGCTGAAGAAATTTCTTCTTAAGAATCCCAGAAGAATCATCATGGCTGATCCATTGATTTAGACTTCTAGTCTTCAGAACTATGGGGTTTTTGGTTTGTTTTTTTTT
>NW_006399934.1:5155666-5159799 GCF_000299155.1 Elephantulus edwardii
CCTCAGTTTCAGCAAGCAGGGTTGTGTCATCTGCATAATGTAGATTGTTAATAGATCTTCCACCAATCCTGATGCCACACTTCTCCTCATAGAGCTCAGCCTCTTGGATAATCTGCTCTGCACAGAGGTTGAGAAGGTATGGAGATAGGACACATCCTTGGCATACACCCTTCCCGATTTTGAACCATGCAGTGTTTCTTGCTCTGCTCTGATGATTGTCTCTTGGTCCAAGTATAGGTTTCACATTAGAACGATCAAGTGTTCTGGGATTCCCATTCTTCTCAGAGTCAGCCACGGTTTGTTATGATCCACAAAGTCAAACGCCTTTGCATAATCAATGAAACAGAGATAGACATTCTTCTGGTATTCCCTGCTTTCAGCCAAGATCCATCTAACATTAGCTACAATATCCCAAGTACCAGGACCCCCTTCTAAACCCAGCCTGGACTTCTGGCAGTTCTCTGCTGATGTGCAGTTCCAGTCATTTTTGGATAATCTTCAGTAGAATCTTGCTTGCATGTGAAATCAATGATATTGTTCTATAGTTTCCACACTCTGTTGTGTCACCCTTCTTTGGAATGGGAACAAATATAGATCTCTTCCAGTCAGTTGTCCAAGTGCTTATTCTCCAGATTTCTTGGCACAACTTGGTGAGCATGTCCAGGGCAGCATCTGTTAGCTGAAATATGTGAATTGGTATACCATCTATTCTTGGGGCCTTAATTTTTGCTATTTCCTTCAAAGCAGCTTCAACTTCTTCCTTCATCACCATAGGCTATTTCTTATATGTTGTTTCATTAAATTCTTCTGTGTCTGCCAATTCCTTTTGACACAGTGATTCAGTATATTCTTTCCATGTTCTTTTAATACTTCTTGGATCATTTAATATTCTGCTTAAAGCATCAATATTTAATTGTGGCATTTTTTTTCCTTAATATGAACCTTGGTTAAAAGCAGCGAAGATCAGAAAGATGTGTAACTGTGTTTTATTGCGTTCTCAAAGGCATTTGACAGTGTAGATTATAGCAAATTATAGATAACATTGTGAAGAATGAGAGTTCTAGAACATTTAATTCTTTGTGTAGAACCTGTACATGGGACAAGAAGCTATAATTAAAACTGAACAAGGAGGAAATGTATGGTTTAGACTTTTGTTCTTCTGGATTTTATTTTCTGTAGCTTCAGTTTGAAGTTGCGTACAAGTAGCTGAAGATCTGATTTACAACCAGCACCTGGCCTAGTTTTCACAGCTGATATTGAGCTTCTTCAACGATTTTTCCACAGATGTAATCAATCTGATTCCAGTGTAGGCCTCACATCAGGTGAGGTCCATGTGTATAGTTGTCATCTGTGTTTCACATAAAAGATATTTGCTATGAATAAATCATTGGTTTTGCAGAACTCTAAAAAGAAAATAAAATAAATACTTTCAGAGAAAATTTATTAAATACATGATGAATAAATTTTAAAAAATAATGTCTTTATTGTAATATTTAAGGTTATGTACCACTCTGCCTTATCCTATTTTTCCAGGATTTCAGAAGATATGATGTAATCATCCTTGTGATATAATCTGTGATAAGCATTGATCACTTGCTAGGGGAATGTCTTTGAGGATGAGCCTGAATATAATATGTGTAGATGTTCTAGCAAAGAGTTGTTGTTGTTGTTATGTGCCACTGAGTTGCTTGCGACAAGAGCCTTAAACACCGTGCCAACATTGCCATCTCAAACACACTAATTCCCACCACTCCACTTACAGAACCGATCCATCTCATCGAGGGTCTTCCTCTCCTGCGCTGTCCCTCCACTTTCCCAAATGTGATGTACCTAAGGACCAGTCTCTCCTTGCAACATGCCCAACGTATGTCAGACGAAGCTTCAGAATCCGTGACTTCAAGGAGCATTCTGGTTTCACCCTCTCTAGGACAAACCTGTTTGTTCTCCTAGCAGTCTATGGTATATTCAACATTCTTCTCCAGCACCACAGCTCAAAGGCATCAATTCTCTTTCTATCATCCCTATTCACTGCCCAATTCTGTGATGCATAGCATGTAATTGTGAAGACTATGGCCTGGATCAGGTGTACCTTAATCTCCAGCCTGACGTCGTTACTCTTCAGTACTCTTGAGAGGTCCCTCACAGCTGACTTTCCCAAAGCAATTCATCTCTTGGTTTCCTTGCTGCTGTTCCCAAGATTGTTGACTGTGGAGCCAAGTAAACTAAAACTGTTAACTATCTCAATCTCTTCATCCGCATAATAATGTGTCATTATGTCACCCGCATAATAATGCAGGTTGTAGATGACTCTTCCACCTATCCTGATGCCACATTCTTCCTGGTACAGACTATTATCTCGGATGATCTGTTCTGCATACAGATTGAAAAGGTATGGAGACAAAGCACATCCCTGACTGACCCCCTTCTTGATTCTGAACCATGAAGTGTCTCCTTGCTCTGTTCTGACAACTGCCTCTTGGTCCCAGTATAGGTTTTGCATTAGCACAAATTTTCTGGAATTCCCCTTCTTCTCAGAGTCAGCCATAGCTTGTTGTGATCCACACAGTCAAAATCTTTTGCATAGTCAATGAAGCACAGATACACATTCTTCTGGTATTCTCTGCTTTCTGCCAAGTTCCATCTAGCATTAGCTATAATATCCCTAATACCACGACCTCTTCTAAATTCCAGCCTGCTCTTCTGACAGTTCTCTGTTGACATATTGTTCCAAACGGTTTTGCGTTATTTTCAGCAGACTCTTGCTTGCATGTGATATTAATGATATTGTTCGATAATTTCCACACTCTGTTGGGTCACATTTTTTTAGGATGGGAATAAATATCGATCTTTTCTAGTCAGTTGGCCAGCTGGGTGTCCTCCAGATTTCTTGGCATAACTTAGTGAGCACATCCAGGGCAGCGTCTGTTTGTTGAAATAAATCAATTGGTATGTCAACTGCTGGAGACTTGTGTTTTGCCAATTACTTCAGAACAACTTAAACTTCCTCCTTCATCACTTTAGGCTCTTGCTCATATGCTATTTCATGAAATTCTTCTGTGTCAGCCAATTCCTTCTGATACAGTGACTCTGTGTACTCCTTCCATCTTCTTTTGATACTTCCTGGATCATTTAACATTCTACCCAAACTATCTTTAAGTATTGGCATCCGTGGCTTGCACTTGTTTTTAAAGTCCTTCAGCCTAAGAAATGCTGAGCGAGTTCGGCCCTTTTGATTTTCTGACTACAGCTCTCTGCACATTTAATTATAGTGTCAAATGTCATGTTTGGTGAATCTCATCTTGGGAACATGACTCAGTAGCCTGTCATTAGGTCTGCAGATTTGTGATACACTAGCCCCTGCAACTATATATGCCAGTGTGTCAGTGTAAGTTTCTAGTCTGATGTCAGACTTATAATTTGAGATCTTGCCAACCTCTACAACTGCATGAGCCATTTCCTAGGGGAAATGCAGTTTAGAGGCTGGCATGATGAAGTAACACTTTGCTCTTAGAAAGGCATTGGCTAGGCTACCTTAATCTCACCTTTCGGAAAAGGATATATATCTTCAGTCTCAAATCTACTTCGGGGTCTGCCTTTCAAACCAAGTGGTGTCTCCACTCACACAGCACTGGGAACCCATGGAGTCACACAAGATGGGATCTGAGAGTTCTCTCTAATCTCCTTGATCAAGTAACACCTTGCTCCCAGAAGGGAAGATGGCACAGGAGAATGCAGGGTTTAGATGTTTTGTTTATAGGATCTTCATGTGTCATAATATACTAGATGACATTTAACAACAACATGCAAAGCTTTGTATAATAACATATCATGAGAAATTAAAAAAATTTGTATCCTAATGATTCATAATAATGAGTTCAATTCTAACAATAAGTACCACTAGAAAAAAAATCATCTTTAATTTATATCAGACTACTAATTAGAATTTACTTGAGGATATATAACTGTCACTACCTGATCCAAATAACTGAAAAATTATTATAAAAAATCCTTCTTACTGGAACCCTTATTCACTGTTGGTGGAAGTGTAAAATGGTATTATTTTATTTTGTTTTGTTTAAATTTATTTTTAATTTCAATGAAAATTTACAGACACTTTGGGTTTTCATTCATTC
>NW_006399934.1:5160084-5171318 GCF_000299155.1 Elephantulus edwardii
CCCCGAGGTCAGTTCTGTTTAACAACAGTGGCATTATTCAGTATTTGTCCTTTTTGTGACTGAGATACTTCACTCACCATAATGTCCTCCAGCGTCACCCATTTTGCATAAGTTCCTTTTTTTTCAATGCAGCGTAGTTTTCCACTGTGTGAATATACCACAGCTTCTCTGTCCATTCGTTTGTTGATGGGCACTTAGGTTGTTTCCAACTCCTTGCTATTGGGAACAAAGCCGTGATAAATATGGGTATGCATATGTCTGCTTGCATGTCAGTTATGGTCTCTTTGGGGTATATCCCCAGTAGTGCAATTTCTGGGTCAAATGGTATCTCCATTTGCAACTTTTTGAGAAAGTGCTATACCGCCTTCCACAGTGGTTGCACCAGTGATTAGTTATTATTGTCATGACAGGAGTCCAAAATAAAGGCTGCATAGTGGAGTGGACCTGGGGGCGGGGGAGGTTATAAAACAATGAAAGAATTTTACTTTTAATAGAGAAGAGCTAACAGGGGGGAGGGAGGGGAGCACAGGGAGAAAAGTCCAACAATGTATGAATGGAAATCCAAAGTCTCTAAATTTTCACTAAAATTAATAATAAAAAAACCCTCTTTATTAGTTAAAGTTCTTTTAAATGGTCTACATCCTTATACTTATTTTTAAAATAATTGGATGACATCTAACAACAAAAACATTCTGTGACTTTCAGTCCTCTTTTGGGATTGTAATGCCAACCCAGACGCAGATGATTGGAATTGACCAGCTGTTCTTTGGAAGAAAGATGGGTAATCGTCTCCCATAAAATTTCCAGTCTCTGAAAACCTATTGGAGAGTCAATTTTAAATCAATTTCAGTGAGATGGTCATAAGTTTTAGTTTGAAACAGATAACGCCCCTTGAGCAAATTTGTTATGTGCCATTGATTCACCTGCAACTCTTAGCAACCTGTGTACAGAAGCCCTAAGCCCTGCTCTAAACTCTACCAATCTTATTGTCTCTGACACACCTACCCCCATTATCCCAGTCACCAAATCAATCCATATCATTGAGGATCTTCTACTCTTACACTGTCCCTCCACCCTCCCAAACATTGATGTCCCTCTCCATGGACTGGTTCTTCTTTGCAATGTGTCCAAAATATGTCAGATGAAGCTTCAGAATATTTGTCACCAAGGAGCATCCTGATCTCACCCTCTCTAGGATGAACCTGTTTGTTCTCCTAGCAGTTCATGGTTGTTGTTGTTATGTGGCATCGAGTCGCTTGCAACTCATAGTGGCCCTATGTACAATGGCCCTAAACTCTGCTCTGTCCTTTGCCAGTCTCACTGTCTCCGACACTCCCATTCCGATTATGCCAGTCACTGGATCAATCCACCTCATAGAGGGCCTTCCTCTCCTGCGCTGTCCCTCCACCCTACCAAGCATGATGTCCTTCTCCAGGGACCGGTCTCTTCTCACAACGTGTCCAAATTATGTTAGACGGAGTCTCAGAATACTTGCCTCCAAAGAGCCACCCAGTTTAACCCTTTCTAGGACAAATCTGTTTGTTTTACTAGCAGTCCATGGTATTCTCAATACTCTTCTCCAGCACCACAGCTCAAAGGCATCAATTCTCCTATCCTCCTTGGTCATTGTACAACTCTCTGATGCATAACAAGTGATTGTGAAGACCGTGGCCTGTATCGAATGCACCTTAGTCTCCAGAGAGACACCATTGCTCTTTAGTACTTTGGAGAGGTCTCTTAACAGTTCACAGTATATTCAATAATCTTCTCCAGCACAACAGCTCAGAGGCATCAATTCTTCTGTCATTCCTAGTCATTTTCCAGCTTTCTGATGCATTGCAAGTAATTGCAAAGACTATGGTCTGGATCAGGTGCACCTTAGACTCCATACTGACATTATTACTCTTCAGTACTTTGGAGAGGTCTCTGAAAGAAGACTTTTCCAATACGATTTGTCTTTTAATTTTCTGGCTCCTGGTACCAAGAGTGTTGATTGTGGAGTCAAGGAAACGAAAGCTCTTAGCAATCTCAATCTCCTCATCATCTATCATGAGGCTGCCAATAGGCCCTGCGGTGAGAATCTTGGTTCTTGATGTTGAGCTTCAATCCATAATTGAAGGCTGCAGTCCTTGACCTTCTGCAGCAAGCACTTCAGGTCTTCATCAGTTTCAGCAAGCAAGGTTGTGTCATCTGCATAACACAGATTGTTGATGAGTCTACCTCCAATTCTGATGCAACATTTCTCCTCATAGAGCCCAGCCTCCTGGATAATCTGTTCTGCATATATATTGAAAGATATGGAGATAGAACACATGCTCGGCATACACCCTTTCCAATTTTGAAACATACATTGTTTCCTTGCTCTGTTCTGACAGCTGCTTCCTGGTCCAAATATAGGCTTCAATGAGCACAATCAAGTGTTCTGGGATTCCCATTCTCCTCAGAGTCAGCCACAGCTTGTTGTGCTCCACACAGTCAAACACATTTGCATAATCAATGAAACATAGATAGACATTCCTCTGCTATTCCCTGCTTTTAGCCAAGATCCATCTGATATTAGCTATAATATCCCCTAGAGCAATCTAATATATTTTATGTACTTTTTCTAGAAAACCCTGACAAATAAATTTGCTTCTTGGTCCTGACTTATGAGAAGATAACTCTGTCAATGTTGTTGTTAACTATCCTTGAGTCTAGTAAAACTCTTAATGACCCTATGAACATCAAATCTGAACCATGTACAATCCTTTGCCATTCTAATCATCCCCAACACACTTGAGCCCATTGTCACAAATATGGTTTCAATCCACCTTGTTGAGGGTCTTCCTCATTTTCCCTAACCCTTTGTCTTTCCAAGCATCATAGTCCTTTCCAAAGAATAGACGCTCCTAATGATATGCCCAAATTATATGAAATGAAACTTCTTCAGCCTTGCCTCTAAAGAGCATTGTGGCTGCACTTTTCTTCAAAATATACGTGTTTTGATAGTCTATGAAACAATCAATACTCTTCTACAACACCACAATATAAAGGCATCAATTCTTTGTCATCCTTATTCATTGTCAAGGTCTCAAATGCAGAGAAAGTGATTGAAAAGACCATGATCTGTATCAGGAAGAATGTAATATAGCATGTATAGATATTTTGATAGTTATTCTAGTTTTCAAACAAAGAGTAAAATTTGAATATTTTATGTTTACAGTTAAGAGTGGCCAAAATATTGTTTATAAGAATACATTTCACTTGAGTTCATTTTTTTATGTACAAAGTTTGCAAAAACAGTTGACTGTAATACAGATCATTCCTTATCTTTAACTGTTAATTAATCTACCTCTTAACATTTACTTTTCCCCTTCCTAAATACAAATAGTGACAGATCTGTCCATGACAAGTCCCAAGAGACAGAGTGTAACTACTTCCAGATACTCTCCAGTGAGAAGACAATAGAAGTCTCCAGGGTGGGCAACAGAAGCAAGATAATGGTTCAGAACAAGAAAGATAATTCAAATATAACATAGTCACACCTTATTATTTTTCATAAAGAAGGAAGATAAGAGTATATCATAAGACAAATTATTGTCATCTTAAAGGTGAGGATGGGACAGATTTATATCAATTGAATATTGGGCGATTACAGGGAGGGATGAAAAGAAAGCCAGGGAATGCTTCACCAGCAGCAATAGCAATTTTCCCTTCAAAAGACTATGCTTAAAGACATAAGACAGCTGATATCTTAAGAAAATGATAGCTGTATAGAATGGTGGGTTAAAATATGAATATACAATATATGGAAGAGCTTTCAGTTCTGTTCTTCACCTCTTAAACCTCTTATAAAATAATTAAGCTTTCTAAATTCATTTTTTCCATAAGAAACTGACATATATTTAATTCTCAATGAATAAAAATATCTATATTGTCCTGAATGGTTTGATCTAGGAAATAAAACAGAATTGGTTATGTTTAGATATCATTTAGCTGAATAGTGGGTTCTATAGGTGAAATTTTGGAAAGCAATATTTATCATACTTATATATGTTTAAATACCAATTTCTTTGTATTGTATCTTATGATGCATTTTAGGGACAGTTACTTATGTAATAACAAGTAGCAATTAACTATGCTTCTTGTATTTTAGCCATGACACTAAATGTTTAATATACAATATCTAAAAAATAAATATGTCTTAGAGAAGGTAAAGTCAGTGTGCTCCTTGAAGGCAAAGATGGTGAAGATTCATCTCACGTTTTGAGGCTTATTATTAGAAGGAGCTATTCCTGGAAAGGGACATTACGCTTGGAATGGTGGAGGTTCAGCATGTTGTTAGGAGGGACTATTCATAGAAAAGATACATCCTGCTTGAAAAGGTAGAAGTCAGTGAAAGGGGAGGACTCTCAACACACTAATAATACAGTAACTACAATAGTGGGCTCAAGTATGTCAGAGAGGATGAGGATGGCACAGTACAGGAGAGGTTTCAAATCTGTTTTTTTCAGTATCTCAGAGTCATACTTGACTCAACAGCATGTAACAATAATATATCTTATGTTCTATAATTAATAGGTAGCAAAGACCTGGATCAGTTCAAGGTATATTTCTAATTATGAGTAGCTCTTAAGATGAATCATTTGTGTTGGGTTATTTTCTACTTTTTAATTTTAGAACTGCAGGTAAGAATTTGTGGACTTTAATCCCTCTGATATACGGGAGTTCTTTAAAAGTCATGCAATAGATTGTATCCTCTTCTGAAGGAATCTTTGAGGTAACTATCTTTTTTTCTTTTCTAATCATGAATTTAAATTGCTCCTTGTGGCAGGAAAATGCCATATCTGTCAAATACTTTGCTTTTGCCAAATTCTCTCAAAACAAAACTATAAAGTACTTGTTTAGACCTTGTGACTAAGTAAGCTAGTATGTGAAGTAAAGCCATCCATCTCTTCTAGATTTTCTGCCCCCTCCACTGAAGGTCCATTCACTAATTTAAATTCAGAAATGTGTCAGTATTCAGTGATTACTTAATGAATTATAACAGAATAGGAATCACTAGGTAATATCCATGGGAAAGAAATCTGTATCTTCAAATTATAACACAGTGTTTGTAAGAATTTTGTGAATACTGACATTTACTATCTTCTTAAATACATCAATAATAAAAAGAATCATTCAATCCAATGTTCAGGAAGTTGTTAATGCATGAAGCTTTCAAAGGGTAAGAAGATTTAACTTACTATTAAGCTATATTTTAATGGTCATTTTAAATTTTTATTTATGATGCTCCTGTATGATGTTTGTATCGGTAAATTAAAGCAGTTAAATAAGAAAGTTATAAAGGCCTTATATTCTTTCTTTGCAAGGAAATTACAGTTCAGAAAGCCTAAGACCAAAGAATGCATTAGGTGCGAGACAGCCACCATGTCTGTGATTAATTATTCTCTCTGTTCTGTTTTCTGTATTCCCTTACATCTTGCTCTCTTTCCATGAGTAATGCTGAAAAGAAGCACTTGTAGTACGCACACAAGTTTGACTCCTATTATATAAGTAACCAGCTCTTTAAACTTAGGTCAACAGTTCAGGGAATATTACAAACAGTAGAAAGTATAACAGCAGCAGCAATCAGCTTTTCATGATTTTTCACCAGTTTTGCTGTGTCTGAGGCATTTGAGGGGAATTGTATTTAATTGACTTCAGTATGTAAAATATAAACAAAAAACATTTAACATTTTTTTCATTATATGAGATTTCACTAATTGCTATGGCAGTGAATATGTTATTCCTATATTCTGGTTCTAAAATTATCTTCAGAAAAAAATGAGCAAGTAATTGCTGTCAAGATCAGTATAAGGGATATCTTGGCAATAAAACAAACAAAATACTGCCATCAAGACTGTTTAAACTCATGCAGGGTCCATGTATTGTGGAATAGAACTATATTCCAGCAGATTCTGAAGACTGTGCCTTCTCAGAAGGAAACCACCCATTTTCTTTCCCAGTGTTGTAGGTGAGTTGAAACAACAATTATTCCGTTGTAGCAAACATTTAACCACTTGCATCATCAAGGGACTAGCTTAATGATGATATGGCTGTGAGAACATTAGCTTAGGGGCAGAGTTAGGAGGAGTTTCTAAAGATGATACAAAACTATTCTTGAACTTGAATATATATATATATGAATGAGAGAGAGAGGATGTTTACTTTCAGAGAAGCATACTTTTCATTTAGTAAAAAACATGCTAAGCCAAAGAACATGCTAACAGATGATTGAAAGTAATGAGTTATAAAAATGATATTTCATCAGTAGTTCAGTACAGGTATTATTTTTGAATGGTTGTAACATAGTATTTACATAGTTGTGCTAAATCCTATTTGTTAAGATAATTATTTTTTAAAAAAGCCATATGGGAAGAGATGGATAGATGAAATATCAGAAACATTTGATTTTAGAATCAAAAAAGGGGCAGAGAATTAAGCTTAATTTTTTTCTTAATTTTATACTTGCCTGATTAAGTCTATTTTGGACACATCTGCAGAAACAGTGAGTATAGCAGAAAATTTGACTTGGAATTGTATAAGTGTAATTTAGGACTTTGGAATTTCAGTGGGAATCCTTTGAAAGTCATAATAGATTGTCTCCTTAAGCTGAAGGAATCTTTCAGGTGAATTTCTTTTTGTTTTTCAGGTCATGAACTTAAGTTGCTCCTTGTGGCAGGAAAATGGCATATCTGTCAAACGCTTTGCTTTTGCCAAATTCTCTGAGGTCACTGAGCAGTGTTTCCTTCTGTTTACCCTCATCCTACTCATGTTTTTAGCATCTCTGACAGGAAATGCTCTCATAGCCCTCACCATCTGCACCAACCCAGTGCTGCACACTCCCATGTACTTCTTCCTGGCCAACTTATCTTTCCTGGAAATTGGCTACACTTGTTCTATCATACCCAAAATGCTGCAGAGTCTTGTGAGTGAGGCCAGAGGGATCTCCAAGGAGGGTTGTGCCACACAGATGTTTTTCTTTATATTATTTGGTATCAGTGAATGCTGCCTTTTGGCCGCCATGGCTTTTGACCGTTATTTGGCCATATGCTCCCCACTCCACTATGCAACACGAATGAATCGTGAGGTGTGTGCCCATTTGGCAATGATTTCTTGGGGTGTGGGATGCATGGTAGGTCTGGGCCAAACAAACTTTATTTTCTCGTTGGATTTCTGTGGCCCCTGTGAGATAAACCACTTCTTCTGTGACCTCCCACCCATGTTGGCACTTGCTTGTGGAGATACATCTCATAATGAGGCTCTGGTCTTTGTTGCAGCTGTCCTTTGTATTTCCAGTCCATTTTTACTGATCATTGCTTCCTATGGCAGAATTCTAGCTGCTGTCTTTGTCATGCCCTCTCCTGAAGGCCGCCATAAAGCTCTTTCTACCTGTTCTTCTCACTTATTGGTAGTAACCCTATTCTATGGCTCAGCCTCTATCACTTACCTGAGGCCCAAATCTAGCTATTCACCATACACTGACAAATTCCTAGCCCTTTTTTATACATTGGTGACATCCACTTTCAATCCTATCATCTATAGTTTACGGAACAAGGAAGTCAAAACAGCTCTCAGGAGAACTTTGTGTAAGAAGAAAGTTTTGACTCATATTTAGTTAAGGAGGATCATACAAATCTGTTCTTTGCAAAGGATGCACATGAGTAGCCTAACAAGAAACAACTGACAACATACTCTACATTCTTTCCCCATCTTGTAACAAACTTCTTTAATACTAATAATTAACATTTTGGAGATATATTTATATTCAGAACTAAATTCCTGAATGTTGTATTCTTAAAGGAGTTTTTGGATTGCTGTGTTTGGTTTTTTGGTTTAAATGACATTAGATAGGATTTAAAGAATATTTTCATCTAGGCTTAAATACAAATTGCCAGGCCACTTAGGACATGGGAAAATTTTATTGGACACTTGTAGGCTTTCTCTTGTCCCTAATGTGCTTATCTGACTTCTGTGTGGATCGTAAAAGGAAAGATTTCCAGATATATTTTTGTTCCACAGACTTTCAATTGTCTAATAATTACACAAAGCATTATCTACATTATCTCTCTCAGCTTAAAAATATTTCATTATAAATTTAATAATTGTATTTTAATTTTAATGTCCAACTTAACTTACTGGTATGTAATTTCAAGTCTTATACCTCTTTCAGGGATTGTAGAAATCATAAAAATATGCAAACATGTAAGCAAAAGCAAAATATCATCTTTCAGAAAAATGTGTTACAAAATATTAAAGGAAAAAGATAGGAAATTTCCATTGAGGTTTGCAACAGGGAAAGTGTTTTAAAAGAGAAGAGAAATCATGTAAACCAAAGATGGAAGATAAATTGACCTAAAATAATTTTATTTATCATTCCCTGATACTTTTGTGATCTATCAAAGACTTGCTCTTAAAGCATAAATATGACCCAGCAATTCCACTATTGGGAATATACCCTAAAGAAACCATAACTGCCACCCAGGCAGATATATGTACACCCATATTTATTGTGGCTTTGTTCACAATAGCAAATAGTTGGAAACAACCCAGGTGCCCATCAACAAATGAATGGATAGAGAAGCTGTGGTATACTCAACACAATGGAATACTACGCTGCATTGAAAAACAAGGAACTTATGAAATAGTAATCAAAATGGGTGACACTGGAGAACATTATGCTGAGGAAAATGTCTCTGTCACAAAAGGAGAAATACTGTATAGTGCTGCTGTTGTAGAATGTGACTGACATCGGGGTTGGGGTGAGACTGAGAAAAATTGGATAAATTATGTATATTGCATTGAAACAGATGAGGGAGAGAATAGTTTAAAAGAGATTTATGATTAGTTATTATGGCCACAACAAGAGTCCAGAATGAAGGCTGCATAGTGGAGTGTACTGGGGGAGGGGGAGATTGTATACCAATCAAATAATTTTCCTTTTACTTTTCAAAGAGAAGAATGAACTGGTGAGGGAGGAGTGGGCAGGGAGGAAAAGGCAACAATGAATAAATGGAAATTCAAAGTCTCTCTAAACTTTCATTAAAATTAATAATAATAAAAAACACACAAAAAAGAGAATAAGGATGTTGACATAAATAAAAATATAATCAATGTCACTGAGTTTTTTGTGTAGGGAATGTTAAAGTGATGTATACTGTCAACTAATAATAATAATTTTTTAAAAAACTCCAAAAAATGAATATGATTACAAGATAACTTAATTTCTCTAAGCATACATCCAGCTTCTAACTGAAAGAATGGATGTTCTAGTCCACCTAGCATAACTTGGAAAAGGGGCTTTTAAATCTACTTTGAAAAATGTCAGACAACCCCTTTTAACATAGTTCTATGCAGACACTGATAAGGTCACTATGAGTTGGATTAGTCTTGATAATAACTGGTAGGAATCTATAAAGACATTACTATAGAGTTGAAAATCTAGGTATGGGAAGATAATTACACCAATACTTGATGTGTAAGGTGTTATTGAGGATAGATGGCAAAAGGTAGAGTACCATAACTGTCAGCTAAAAACAAATAATTCCATCTTATCTTAGAATATGATATTTTGTTAGACTATTTTTACCCTGTAGTAATGTCTTTAGCATCCCATATTACCAATTCACTAATAACCAATGCATATCTTTTGCATAATATATTCTATCACAAAATTTCCATTTAATTATATATTCCACTTGTATTCCACTTGAATCAGTTTGTAGTATTAACAATGAGAACACATTAACCCTGCAAGAGTAACTTAATTGGCTAACAATTATGCTACAGTTATAAAAAAGTATGATATGTAGGCACTATAGAGGACAATTTTGAAGTCTATTAATATAGAAAGATATGCATTAAATATAAAACAAGTTAAAATAATATGTAAAGTATGAATATTTTCATAATAGCTCTATAAATAATTTTGAAAGAATCAACATAAAATGTTAACAATTCTTTCTCAAGGAATATATTTAACTAGTGATATTAACTTATAAAGAAAAAATGATAGAATACCGGTGAAATAAATGAAGGAAAATAAACATAAAGAAAAATATGTTGTTTAGATGCCATTATTACTTAGTTCATCTATAGATCCAATGCAATCATCGTCAAAATTGCAACATTTTTATACTTTTTTTAAGTTCATGTGAGAAAATGGGAATGAAGAGTTATGTAAAGTGGACTTCCTTGTGTTACATATGTAAAAGATAATGGTACAAAGTCATCTTACATTTATTTTATCTCATAGTGAGCCCATAATTTGCAGCTATTTGTTGAACAGTTAAATATTGCCTCATTTAAAAGAAAATCTAAGTTGCATCATATAAAAATCAATTTTTGTATTTTTCAAAATAAATTAGTGAAAATGAAATGGTACAATTAATGACTTTCATAAATATTTTCATCAAACATATGTAGAATAATAGAAAAAAATGCTATTTTTATTACCTTTATTTCCATTTATATTAAGCAATATTCAGTAAACAATAATTTGAAAATAGTGTAAGGGCTAAAATGGGCAAAACATTTTCTTTCTATTTGACAACCACATAATACAGTCTGTATTTTAACTCCCATAAGAATAAATATTTCTTTCTCTTTCTTCCCTTCTTCTCCTACCTCACTCTTAAGCTTATTAATGTGAGATAATATATAATCAGTTTATGTTTTGTACACTGTAATTTAGAAATAAAAAACTCTAGTATATGTCATATTTTATTAAAGGTATTGTTCGTGTCATTTCAGTTCAGTATATTTTATTCCTGGAGGGCACTTAAGACATTAAGATTAAATGTTATGTGACTACACATAACTGTAATCAGATCTTCCTTATGAAATAGGAGATGACTTACACAGCTAAATACCAAGTTTATCCATAGAAAGAGATACTACCTTCAACATGAATTTTAAAAATAATTAGATGAGATGATGCAAGGGCATCTCTCATCATAATCACTGATCTAACTCAAGGAAGATGAGGAGGATGAAGTTGATTCTAAAAATGCTTTGAGATATTGCAAGCATTTATCATTCTTCACATTGTTGTACTTCATAGGCACTGAATTTTTCCCCACATTTTACGGCAACCCTGCAACTAATTAGTTTATTATCCTATTTTCTAACAATATGTGTACACGTCTTGTCTCTGTATTGTATTTGTTAATAATTGTCTCAATATTTGAAGAAACACAAGAAACTATATATAT